>NC_053170.1:9003745-9201245 GCF_016835505.1 Polypterus senegalus | reverse complement strand
AGTTGCCATGGCAAACAAAATGGGCAGAGGATACCGCCTCTAAACTAGCTGAGTGTCACCCAATATCAAAAGGGCAAAAGACACCCTTTATCATGTGGTAGACCCTCAAAAGTAACTCAGCAATTCCCCAGCAAACTAAAATCCATTTCACAGGAAGTACGAGGTATCTGACCTGTCCACTGGAGAAGAGAACCCACTCGCTGGCCTCGAGGGCATCCATTCCGGCTGCTGGCTGACTGCTATAGTCTGTGAAACACAAATAGACCGGCAACGAGGGTGAGGACTGAGGTGGCACAGTGTAAAACAATGGAAGAGGTGATGGGGTAGCACTGGGCATGAGCTAGTGCATGTCACTTACCAATGGAAATCTGTGGGGCACTCTAGGGGAGAGGGAGGGTGGCAGCTCAGGAACAGGGGTACTGGGGGTTTGCTGATCCTGCAACCCTGAAGAGCTGAGGTACCCATCAGTTTCACAGTCAGCTGTCAGAAAAAAGAAGAGTGTTTTAAGGAAGAGTTCATCCTATATGACTGGCACACTTTCCACTTGTGGCACCTACACGTAGCAGATGAGTAGCTGGTGTGCCGGATCAGATAGTGCTGGTGCTGGTCCGCCTCGGGCTCTTCCGGCTCAGGTAGGAAGTTGGCATTAATTCCAGAGTCAGCGGAGCCTGTGGGGGCAGCCCCAGGAGTGGCAGGGGTGTAGCCACACTGCTAGCCTTGCCCACCTCAGGCTGAGGGGAACTCGCCACTGGTCCTGTCGCTTCCGGCCTGCTGACTGGTACATGTTGCTTCTCTTCTTCTTCCTCCTCCTCTTTTTGCTTCTTCTTCTTCTCCTCATCCATGCGCCTCTGCTTTTCCCTCTTGCGTTTGATGGCTGTCACCCTGTCACGTATGGCTTTGGCCACCAGTTTGTAGTCTGCTTCACAAACAAAGCCCAGGACCACCTGTCAAGAGAGGATGAGGCAGGATGGGATGAGGCTGGCACAATACTGATACTATGGCAGGGGCCCCACTAAGGAGGACAAAAGCAGAAGACAGTCTGCCATTGCACCCGGGTGTCAACCTACACGTCTCCAAGACGCCATTGTACTTCAAAGTGCCGGGCTAAGGGTGCCAAATGTAGGGTGAAGCAACAGCCTTTTGTACCGTACAGCGAGTCTAGCCTCCACCTACTCAACTTCCCTGTTTCTCATTGCTCCTGTCATCTCATCCTTGCCATGCTGCTCCCCACATTCAGTTGTCTGCTTCTGTCATACCACGGAAGGTGCTATATAATGATTCATTTGTGAAACGGCTTACATGGCGAGCTGTTACATCAAGTCTGATATATCAAAGACTGTTATATAAAGTGCTGCCTGAGGGATTCAAAGTCACATTGTAAAGGGCTTCTCATAATGAGTGCTATATACTAACACAGGGTCATGGGGGTCTGCTGGAGCCAATCCCAGCCAACACAGGGCGCAAGGCAGGAACAAACCAAAGGTAATGTATAATATAAAGATTGATTTTAGGAAATGTTTTATTGGTGAATGGCTCTATATAGTATAAGGGCTGTTCTGTTAAAAGTTCTGTTTTATTGCTCCACAGTAGTGTTTGCTTTGAAAAGTGATTTCACAAAATGCTGTGATCAATTGTACAGTAGAAATCATTTCCTTTTGAAGCACTTGTAGTAAGTTAAGAGCACCTGCTGCTTAAAGCGCTGTCTAAAAGCATTCACGAGGAAGAAACTATGGCAGCGCACCATATAAAATAAAGGCAAACTGGCTAAAGTACTCATTGATAGTGTTTGCTTGGAAAAGCACTATATAAAATGGACAGAATGACAAATGGATAGATGGATCATGCTTACCATCTCTTGCGCGACTTCCTCTGCCAGGTCTTTATAAAGTTCAAACAGGAACTCAATGGCATTGTTGTCTTTGTATTTGCCATGCAGCTTCTTTGTATCGTCCATCCGTAGCCACAGCTTCAGAGCCGACTTGGTATGATCGTCCTCCTCAGCCAGCTCCACATGCACCCCGTTGTCCTCCTGGAAGAAAGTGTGGTCCAGAAGGTCCTGGATGGTGTATCTGTGGGCAGCCATAGGGAAACATTGATTGGTGGACCCCAAGATTCCCAAGCACCTACACATTGTTACATTCTACTTGAACTTGTGTTACCTTTCATTTTTGTTCATCCGGATGCAGCCTTCGATGATCTCCTTCAGCTCAGGAACTTTGACCTTAAAGAAGCTGTCTGGCTTCATGCCCTGCAAACAAAAAAGAAGGAGCAGAGAGTCGTCATGATGGAGTAGTTATTGACTTGATGAGGGGTAAGGGGGCATTGCGGAGGGCATGGGAAATGCACATGACACACACACCAGACAAAGACTGTGGAAGTCAAAGTGAGACATGCTTGGAGGAGGGGCTTGTCAAATTTGAAGGCGTGGCCTTGTAGGGGAGTTGGAGGAGGGGGCCACTATCTGAATGATAGTTGTTACCATCTCACTTGGCATGTAGCATCACTGCATTAAGTTGTACTTAGACAACTATACAGAAAGAGTGTCCCTGAGCTCTGCAAAACCAGAAGGAATGTCATTCTTGTTGTTCTATTCTGTTATGTTTAATGAATCCAAAAATAAAGAAAAGAAAAAAAAACTGCATGATGGGTCATACTATGCATGAAAACCAGAAGTGTGAACTGTTGCCCTCTTTCAGGTCATCAGGTTTCTCTTCTCCATGGCAGTCCAACCTCTTGAACAGGGTCTGGATGGGAACCCACTATTAGAATGCTGCCAGCAGAGGCTGTGCCCTTCATGATTAAATCAACAAGAAAATGACAGGTTATGCTATGGCACAAGGCACAAGTGCAGACGATTTCATGAAGAATTAAAAGTGGACCCTTTGGTCTTAAGCTGTTTCACCAATATTACACTGCACTAGCATTGGGTGAGCCAGCAGGATTTGCCCAGCTGGCCCAGAATACATGACCTTGTATCAATATCAGTTTGTTGCCATCTCTCAGTGGAAGGGAAAGAGGGCACAAGTCACCCAGCTATGCGGCACCAACTGATCTGATTAAACAAAGACCGGCTTAGACTGCAAAAGTCGACTGCTCTAATTTCTCATGTCATTCCGTAACTGCCTGACCCACCAGGATCAGACTAGATGGGCCCCGTACATGCAGCAGGCAGACAGCCGGAGCTGTGCCTCCCATCCCAGTTTACGGCACAGTGGAGCAGTTGCCATCTCTCTCCACGGTGGCTTACTGGGCAGTACAGAGATGCAGATTTGTCAACAACCCCGACCCCTGGATTCTGCTTGATTTGAATGGCTTTAACGGCTGTCTCTGATAATGCATACTGGAAAGGCACTATATAATATTTGCTTTCTAAAGTTCTTTGTGGTAATGCTCACTATGAAAGGCTCTATATACCACTTGCCTTATAAAGTGTGGTGTGGCAGTTCTCACAAGAAGACATCTATCCACCATCATTCAACCTTCTTAATCTAATTCAGGCTTGCTGCTTATTCTAGCATCAAAACTAGAGCAGGAAATAACTTTAGACATGTCGCCAACCCATTCCAGCGCACTAGTTTAACAAACATGCAAGTCTTTGGAATTTGAGAGGACAACTGGTTTAACTAGAATAAATAAGACTTACTCCTCTGCACACAGACACTTACAGGACTGTGATTTGAACTTAGTTTTCTGGAGATGTGATCATCACAAAACAAAGTATCTCTTAATGGCACAAGTACCATCTACATTCCATAATAAATGGCGAATTCCAACTTTCACCACAAGGGAGCAGTCTGTTGGCACCTAAATGTTCTGGGAGCAGTCCTGGTCCTCTGCCCAGCCTTGCTACCCTCTCAATTTAAATGCCACAGAATGTTGACTTCCAGGGCACACTTTTAAGACTGTAGCCTGGTGACTGCTTGCCAGTGGTGACACTTCAAAGTTAGGGGGGTCTCCAGATACCAGTGTGAGCTCCTCTTTCACCACACAATCACTCCAGTGCCTTCTTGCCAGCCTGGTAACCTGACACTTTAAATAACATTTGAGTTTTCTGCTCTAAAGTGTTATATAATAATCTTGGAAATGTGCTTGTGATGTAATTGGTATAAAAGGTGCTATATACTGTAAAAAAAGGTCCCACTGAGCCTCTTTTAAACTATTATGTAAGCAATGGGAACACTGCCTATTCATGCCTCAGGTGGCATTGAGCGCTTTTTCCTTGTTGGGGGGCTGAATAGGATTAGAAGTTAATTCCATTAGCTAATACCATTCTCAGGACACACTCCAGTGAGCCGAAAGGCAAAAGGCAGCTTAAAAGTGAAGGAAAAAAATCAGCTTGATAAACTCAAGGCTGACCTCAGAGATTAAACACAGAAAGCATGTGTTGTGTGAGAAGGCCGGGTCACCGTCATGCCGCCACAGAAATGAAATTGAGTTCTTTGCAGGCACTCCCTGCCAACCCCTCCCCCCTTCCCAGAGTGACAGCTTTGGCAGTCTAGTAGCACGAGTCAATGCCAGCCAATAAGGAGATTTCACTGGGCTCTCCTATGAGGGGAATTTGACCAGCAAGACCAGTTGTGTCACTCATGCCAGGGGCTTTGGGCCACATTTAGGCGAGAATAAAACTTGTGAATAAACATTACAGGTGGAGCAGTCAGTTTATGAATCTCAGGGTGACCTACACCTACACTACTGGTCAGTTTTGGAACACCTCAGTTCTAAAACTGAGGCACACAGTTTAATGTCTTAATGTTTCATGAAATCAAGGCATCGAACAAATAAACAACGGTTAATAAAAAAAATAATTCAAACAATCATTAAGTGTACAAAAATTGTACTCAAATTTTTAATTCATCAAAATGGCCACCTTTTGCTGATATAACAGCCAAACTATGGTAACCCTTTTGATTCAGAATGAGAGTCACTCTGTGCCAGTCCACAACTCTGCCTCCAGCAAAAGAACCCCACACCATCACACTTTCTCCTCCATGTTGGACAGTTGGTGTCACACACTGAGAAACCATCCTGTCACCAACTCAACGGCGTACAAACACCCTGCGTGATGAATTGAAGATGTCAAATTTGGATTCATTGGCCCATAAGACTTTCTTTCTTTCTATTTCAAGGCCGTATTTTGTCCTTTAAGGAATGGCTTTTTTATTGCCATTCGCCCTGTCAAACCTGCAGCACAAAGTCTCCTCTTGTCAGTAGAAATTTTGACCTGCACTGTTAAGTTGTGCTTGAAGCTGTTGTGCTGTGAGGTGCCTATCATGCAAGCTGGTGACCCTCAGAAATGTGTCTTCTGATTGGCTTGTGACTTTGTCTCTGCCAAATCCCTTCCTATCAAAGTTTCTTCCAGTTCACAATTGTCTTCGGATTGTGTAGGACACCACTGGACTCATTACACTTTGATTTTTTTTTTTGTAATTTCTCTAAATGAAAGGCCTACAATTCTAATAAGGGCAGATTTATACTTCACGCTCAGAACGCGTACGCGCCCACATCATGGCTGCCAAGCGTTCCCAGCGTTCATTTCACGCGTCCTCTGAGCAGGTGCGCGAGTTGCAGTACCAGCCAAAAGTCGGGGGGCGCAGTGTGCTAAAAGTCGGAACGTGACGTCAGAGTCTCTGTTTACTATCTACATGTGACAGAAAGCCTCTATGGAGATCCTTTGGGGATCGATGTGTGCGCTTTGCTGTTTGATGAATGGTTCAAAGTGGTGAAGCAAAATGCCGACATACAGATGCATTCGTGGTGCTTTTATATTCAAGCGTCGCATATTCCCGATCGTAATGACACGATACATTTTAAAAGTCTCACATACCATCTTTTGTGCCGTCTATTTTTTATTTTTTTACTTTACCTGCTGTCATGCCCAAGAAGCTCGTAGCGATTAAAACTGGGATGACGTTTACGATGGTCTGCTTTAATAATAAAGTAAACTACAAGGTTAAAGTGGACATTTCGAGATTAAAGCCGACATTTCCACTTTAATCACAAAATACACGTTTTCACCGTGTCTTTTATTTTTTTCTCAGTGGCTCAAATACAGCGCTATACATTATGTTGCCGATGTGAAGTTGCAAAAAAATAAAAAATAGACGGCACAAAAGATGGTATGTGAGACTTTTAAAATGTATCGTGTCATTACGATCGAGAATATGCGACGCTTGAATATAAAAGCACCACGAATGCATCTGTATGTCGGCATTTTGCTTCACCACATCGAATCATCCATCCCGTAGGATCGGCATAGAGGCTTTCTGTCACATGTAGATAGTTCTCGAACGTAATGACACGATACATTTTAAAAGTCTCACATGCCATCTTTTGTGTCGTTTTTTTTATTTTTTTATTTTTGCAACTTAACAACAGCAACATAATGTATAGCGTTATATTTGAACCACTGAGAAAAAAATAAAGGACACGGTGAAAACGTGTATTTTGTGATTAAAGTGGAAATTTCGGCTTTAATCTCGAAATGTCCACTTTAACCTCGTAGTTTACTTTATCATTAAAGCAGACCGTCGTAAACGTCATCCCAGTTTTTAATCGCTACGAGCTTCTTGGTCCTGACAGCAGCGGAAAGCAGCAATAGATCGCCACACAGAACAAATTAAATGTATGATATTCCAACTCTCTGCACATTTAGAAACTTTAGATTTATACTTGATGTCACTTTCATGATGAAATGCATTAAAGTGTGTATGTTACATTTTACATATAATTTCGTATAAATAATGAATACTGTTAATAATTACACACATGGGGGTGTCACGATGGTGGAGCAATAGCACTGCTGTCTCGCAGGGAGTTATATTGCTGGTATTTCCTGCTTGTATTCCACTCTGTGCTCCAGTTTCCTTCCAAAGATATGCAGATTTGGGGATCTGGTGCCGCTAAAATGACGCTAGTGTATGTGAGTGCTTGTATTCACCTTGCGATGAGCTGAGGCCTCGTCAAGGGACTGTTTCTCACTCGTGTCCAATGCTTGCTGGAATGGACACATCCCTGGATTGATGGATTTAATCAATAAACACCCTTTTCAGAGATATTGCTGTAAGGTGTCATCAGAATTTAATAGGTGTTCTAGGCAATTCACAACACAGAGAAGCCAAACATGTTCTCACCGTGATAATATCTCACACTACCACCTGGTGGATTCCTCCAGATTTACGTAAAGTACGCACGCAAGTATGAACACGACAACGCTTGCGTAGCAGGAGCGTCCACTGCAGCATGCGTCGCGTCGCATGAAGTATAACTCCGGCCTAAGGGTAATAATTCTCAGTCTCATTTAATTTTTTAATTGCTGTTTTCTTGGCATTATCACTGGAATATTGTCCAAGTAGTACATCAGAGGATGTAGTAACACAGTCTGTTCTGACTCTGCTTTAAGACATCAAGTCTTTTTAAGTAATCAACAGAAATTCGGACACCTGTGCTAATTGTTTGCTTCAACGTTCAAGTCTTAATTTTTTTTTAATTGTTGCAAAATATCTGTAGGTTGTAACCTATTAGTCGTTCCCAGAAGAAGGCCCATTTGTAATATTCTGAAATTTCCTTTCTTTCGGTTTTTGCTAACCTAAACTTTAAATTTAAACTTCTGGAAGTTTACTACTTACCTTGTCACTATTTTATATCATTTACTGCATTTCAACTGATTAACTCTGAAGAAAAACTGGAAACAACTGAGGAGTTCTAAAACTTTTGATCAGTAGTGCAAGTTTGTTTGAGACCTGCAGCCTCCCCAATGCACCAACTTTTGCACATCGACTCATAGTTTCCTATATTAGATGTGCTGACACCCCCAATCTACAATATGGGATATTCTGCCCCTGCAATTGCTTCATTACAGATAGACTCTCCCATCCCCTCTTTCAAATGTGTCACCTCCTCATCTCTGGTATGAAATGTGCTAACACTTTATGACCGGTACTGGCCTCCTATTCACCAGCCTCCATATGACACCCTGAATTCAGACATGCTGCCCCTGCCTTCAGTCAGCCATATAATACGTACTGAGATCCCAGATCTACCATGTGAGACATATATTTTCACATAAGATATACTGACCCCCACCCCCCATAGCACTGTAGGAATCATACTCACTCCCTAACCCTTTAGAGACATCCTGACCCCCCTCGAATTTAACATATGGAATTTACTGACTTCAAGAGTATCATATGAGACATGCTGCACCCCATTATCTGTTTGAGAAATGGTGCAGGTACAATCCCAGCATTCCAGTCAGAACATTGGAATTGTCACAGCTGATTGCATTGCTGATCCTACAGGGACATTGACTTTATCTGTTTGATACAGTCGAGGCTTGATGGAGGTGAGCCTCAATGACGGAAGCCCATAGCTGATACCAAGACATAGTCAGATAAAGGGAGGGGCTGGGAGGTGGAGCACTAAACAGGAAGTGGGAGTGGAGAGTTAAGGCATTTCTGATTTTCAGGTGAATGGGATAGCCGCCCCACAGCCAGACATTGGGTACTAGACACCACACTCACCCATTCACTTTTAAATTCCACTTTGCCCCGGTGCTGAATTGATCATTCAGAGGACAAGCAGGTAGACTTCCTGTAAATCTTTAATAAAACTGGGTCACACAGTGGCTGCCTACACCACCCCCACCCTTCCCACTTTAATTAAGCAAACACGCCATATCGCCGTGAGAGCCTATACAAAGCTGCAGCAGTGGGCATGACCCCAGCATCTTGCTCTTGAATAGTGCTCTAAAATTAGAGACATTTAATTAAAACGCTCTTGCCAGAGAGAGAGAGAGATTGAGACAGTAAAACCAGCCAGCTGGCAGGCGGTGCTCGGAGAATGGGCTCCTCCACCAACAAGTCCAGACAGCGAGGTTGGAAATGCACTTGATGAGGTAGAACAGTCCTGTTGTATGATAACTCTGATGATGAAGGTACGGCCAAGTCAAAAAGTCCTTCAAGGCTGCGGATTAATCCATGCAGAGCCTTCTTCTGAATGTGGTCACATAGTGTGGAGTAGTCACTAGAGACAAGTTGCTGAGATGTGACAATGGCCAACAATGGAATGCTGTCCCAAGCAGAGGTGTGACAGGCCTAAGCACTTTGGCTACAGCGTTACTGATGTTGTTTCAAATGTGCTACAGAAATAAGTTGACATTGACATTATTAATAAAACATGCACTGTATGTCTGCATCACATACTGGCAAGTGGTCCTAATTATTTTTTTTTAATCCTCTGGAGAGCCAAAACATTCTGAGCACACCTATATGAAGCAAATCACATCAACTATCTCGTAATGGTGACACATGTCAAGATCAGGGATATATACTGTTTTAGACAGTAAGTTGACATCAGGTTTTCATCATGGATGTTTTGAATGCAGTAGATATGGGCAGATTTAAAGACGTAGGTGGCCAAATTGTCATTGTACATGCCAATAGTGGTCTGAGGACAGAAAAACCACAAACTTATAACAGGCTGTTGAGCAGCCAAGATTCATCAATGTGTGGTCAACGAAGCCTACCTCATCAGGTACTAGCCAACAGAAATCCCAGGAATAATGTGTCATGATATACGGTGCATTGAACCCTGCCGCATGTGGGATTACATAGCCATAGGCCAATCAGAGTGCCCATGCTAACCCTGTCCACCATTGGAAGTACCTACAATGAGCATACGAGCATTGGAACTGGACCTTGGACTAATGGAAGCAGGGCTCTTGATCTCATGAAACCCATTTTATGTTGCATCATGTGGACGGAAGGGTATGTTTACCTGGGGAAGAGAAGGCAGCAGTATGCACTGTGGGAAATGGCAAGATGGTGGAGGGAGTGTGATGATTTGGGCAAAGTTCTGCTGGGAAACTCTGGGTCTGAGCACTCACGTGGGCGTTAATTTGATGTTTACCAGCTACCTAAACATGGTTGCAGACCAGGCACACCCCTTCATGTCAAGGGTATACCCAACTAAAGTGGCATCTTTCAACAGGATAATGCACCTTGTCACACTGCATGGATTGTTCAGGAATGGTTTGAAAAACAGGATGGAGGCCGGAGCAGCTCTTTAAGTTTCCCAGATCTTAGTCTAATTGGGCATCTGTAGGTTGTGTTGGAGCAACAAGTCTGATCTGTAGATGGCTCCACTTCACAACTTACAGGAGTAGAGGATTTGCTGCTAACATTCTGGTGCGTGATACCACAGTGCACTTTCAGAGATCTTGTAGAGTCCATGACTCGATGGTTCAGCACATGAACAAGCAACATCAACCTAAGCCTGGGATGCTTCTTTATATTTCTTCCCAAAGGAAAGGCAGTTAATCATAAAAAGGTCCTAATTTTGTGACAGGATCATGTATTCTGGATTGGTTACTGCTTACATAGTCCTGCACACTGGAGTGGTGTTGTTAATCACCAACACCTCTTAAATTGGAAAGATCTCCAACAATAGGGTCACTTCTTATAGAAAGGGCCAATGCTTGGTTACACAAGCTGACATGCTCTTCTTAGTGGGAATTGATCATCCCAGCTGGGTAGAAGTTCAAAAATCTGGGGGACACTCAGGATGGCATAGGACAGGTGCAGTTCTATGGTAGGAACACATCCAAGTCTGGGAATGTTCTCCATGTTGTAAGGCTGCTTCTTTGCCTCAGCTTTTGAAAAGCTGTTCACTCAGAAAATTGAAAGGGTCTTGTGATGAAGCTCACTGTGAAAGGTGCTATATAAAAGAAAATACATATCATGCAGGAGACTTGCACTTCTCAGTTTGGGGTTTAAGGGCCTCAGTGAGTCCTGAAGTGTTCACCGGTGCCTCAGGTCTGTTCTAATAAGCTTTGACACACTGGCATGCCAGGTATGCAAGAATTAAACGGTGAAAGACGCCCGAGGTGAAAGACAAGGTTACAAGAAAAAAAAAATAAAGGGTCTAATTTTACTGAAGATGACTGAAGCAAAGAAATGTGAAACAGTGAGCCACTATTGGAGTTTCTAAATGTTTTTAGAGGCCCACAGCCTCTACTTCTTTGGAAGTTTGTATTCTGGCAAGAGGGGCTAAAAAC
Source organism: Polypterus senegalus (assembly GCF_016835505.1). Lineage (NCBI taxonomy): Eukaryota > Metazoa > Chordata > Cladistia > Polypteriformes > Polypteridae > Polypterus > Polypterus senegalus. The sequence goes on along the minus strand of NC_053170.1, from coordinate 9,190,192 downwards.
CAAGGCTTCAGTCATAAGCAACTTGAAAAATGACCATCAAGATGATCACTATGAAGAACACGCTGGTCATGGTTAATGGTCACTCCAGCAGCTATGGTTTCATAGTAGTCACCAGACGTTGTCATATGCAGCATAGAGAACAGCTTCAGAAAGGGAACTGCCTTTATTCTATATGGCACCTTTCAATATGAGGATTTTATCATTTATTTTCTTTCACTTTAAGTAGCACCTTACAGCATGTCCACTTCAAATGAAGACTTTGACAAGTCTGTCCCCCTATTGCGACCCCTCTGTAATGAGCATGCTCAGAAAGACTTTTACAGATCTTTATACTGTATGTGTCACAATATACAGTACATTGTTATTCATGTGTCCTGAGTTTATTTTGGGATTGGAATCACCAAGGATGAGTTCCTGCTGTCTATGTATTAACAGAACTTGTCAAACATGTGGACCCACAGTCCTAAAAATAAAGGTGGTTCATACAGAGCAAGGTAAGCGTTTCCATTTTGGAAACACATTCTTTTGTTTTTACCTTTCACAAACACAGCTTCACAGTGTTCACAGTGGTGATCTAACTTTCCTAAGTACTATTTTGCAAACAAATATGGATGTAAGGACATGAATGCAATGCCTGCAGATGGTCGGAAGATTTAAGAATTTGACAATCAAAACTTTCTACTTTGGCAGCACATTCTTTTGTTTTCACCATTAAAAAATTCAGCATTACATTAATCACATTGCTGATGTAAGTGTGCTGAATAACAGTTCGTTAAGAATCATCAATATAAGGATGTATAAGCTTTCATATGGTCAGAGGTTTCGACTATTTGACGATCTTCTTGATTATCCACATGCATTTCTGTCCCTGCCGTGTGTATTCTGGACTCTGTCTTGCATGCCTTTGAATCATTGTGTTTGTCTTTTGTTCAGCTGTTCTGTATCCAGGATTACTTCTTGCCTAGCAATGTGTTTTATCTTCTTATTGTTTCTTGTTCTTCATCACTTTATCACTTTGTGCAGTTTACTTGACACTCGGCAGATACTGTTTGGTGTTCTTTTTTTTCTTTCTTCTAATATGGTGGTTGACTCGTATACTCACAACAACGGGTCACTTTGATGTCCTTTATAGGTGTTTAATAAAGTTTGATGTTCTTTGATCAATAAACACAATAAGTACACTGGATAATGAATTCTGAACACGTATGTACTGAGTCCTGGGATGTTATCAATAGATGTACTTGTAGTAACCGTAGTTTTATTACAATACACTTTTTTGGCCAACAAGTTGCTGCAACCTAAAATGCTTTAAATTGCAAAACCTATCAAGCTATTGTGAGGATTACTTCCTGTGTGTCTGTGTGTTTCAGCATCTTGTTGCTTGTTCTGTCTTGTTCTTCATTACTTAATTGCCTTTTGTGATGCACTTAATGCTCAGCAGATGTTGCAGCTTTTCTTCTTCCTATTATGGTGCCTTTTGTGATGTAATCAGCCTCTGCCATTTGCATTATATTCAGCAAATGTCGCTGCTCTTCATTATCTTTTCGCAATGTCACTTGGTTTAGCAAGCAGTTTGCCATAATAAACACACAACCACAGTTTCACTTTGCCAAGGTTGCTGTTACCTCTTTTTTTTTTTTAATTCCCCAGACTTACCAACTTATAAGCTTTTAATTAAAAACATGATTAGGTTTCTAGCCTGAGTAGTTTGGAAGTTTTCCCACGACAGCCTGACAGACCTTGACATTTTACATATGTAGATAAGTAATAGAGGAGTTCTTTTTACTTAATGTCCTGTTTTGTTTGGTCATGTGACTGTGGCAGGCGTGGCTGTGACATCATTAGACATGATGTATAAATAGGGCTGCGAGATTAATTAAACACCAGACAATTCTCTGTGACATAGTTTGAATCCCGTGTAGGACATAGTGTAGGAGGAGTTCTGTCTAAAGAGTGACAGATGACAAAAAATAAAAACGACCAGTCAAGAAACAGGCAAAGATCAAAACTGGGAATCTGAGACATTTCTCATCAAAGTCCAAAACACAAATCAAAAATTCAGTGTGAAAACACGAGAGCAAGGGAGCATAACCAGGAAATGAAAAGATAAGTGGAGATTATCACAAAGAATAGTTTTGTTATCTGTCAGGTTTAGATACTCCAGAATTGAAGGTAATGACCTTTCATACCGTTACTCCTTTGGCACAACTAACAAGTCCATCTGGGGGAATTCTAAGATGCAGTTCCAAGGAAACAGTCAACACAATGTTGTTACAGTGATGGTTCTTGCAATTAAACCAAAATGTCATCATTTTAGAACATAAATAAATATTCAAATTGTACTTCAGAACCCCACTATATATATATATATATATATATATATATATATATATATATATATATATATATATATATATAAATCTTTCAGATCTCTCTAAAATAGTCTTGAACAATTTGTATTTATAAATATCAGAGATCTTAAAAGTAGGCTTGATCTTTGGTTTCCTAATTTGCTCTGTTTTTGACTCACACACTTTTTGTCCTTCTTTTTGTACTTTGGTTCCCTGGTTTAGTTTTGTTGCTACAGTTTTTCCACACTTGCCCGCCCCAACCACATTTTGTTTTGTGTTCATCATCTTCTGGTTATTTTCAACCTCACAATAATCATCAGACATTAGACCGGGCCCTTAACAATATGAATGTAGTATGTACACACTAGGATGACCAGATATCCTGTATTTCCAGGACTCCTTTATACATCAGCCGTTTTTTAGGTGTACTGAATTATTCTTTATTTGTTCCATTTTTAGACTTGACTAATTTCTCACTCTGATAGCGTAACTTAACCTTGTGCTGTACACGTTTTTGCACATGACACCATGCTTAGCAGTAGATCAGCTCACTGCAGTTAAACACCAATCATATTAGTTCTGCTCAATCAGATGTCCTGTGACTGTGAAGCTTGTGCCTATGGCAGTTTGTGTTAGCCATGTAAACATATTCAGAATGATCTCTATCGGTGAAAAAACAGAGAGAAAGAATGAGTAGCCAGGCATCTGTAGATGGTTTTCATTTTGATTTTTGTAACTGAGAGCAACCCCAATCCTGAGTGATTTTTTTAATGTAAGATTTTAGAATTTGTAGTTAGTGGCTGGATTCCTATGAAGTGGTCTGCACCCTTTTCTGTTGTGATTGTTCCTTTGACATGTGTTGTCTAATGGACAAATATATTTTTAATGCTTTGATTTGGAGCGCTGTTAAAATAATTGATTTTTGTGTGATATAGCACCTTTCAATTAATAACTTATCATCCACACTGTCTTTGTTTCATACATCATATTTTGTAGTGAGTGGTTTATAGCTCTACAAATGAATCTTTCATGACCAATCAGACCTTGTCTTATACTTCACTTTTCACAATGAATGTTTTGAGACAGCTCTCTAGAAATGAGTTGGTCTTGGCTTCATAAACCACCTCTCACAGTCTCTTTCAGCAGTAATGTGAAAAGGTAAGTGCACCCCATTGATTGCTTTTCTTTTTAAACGTATGTGGTCATATCAAGATTTGTTCTTCAATTAAAAAGTATCTTTAGATAAAAGGTGATGTAATTGAAAAAAAATGGCAATTTGAATTTGCAATAATTTATTCAATGAAAAATCAAGAGATTTGCTATTTTAATCTGTGCTCCCTTGGCTCAAATAGCTGCCATTGTCCTCTCAAGTCAGCATTTCCTGTAGGTGTTTAGCAGTCTCTAACATCGACTGGCAGCCAATGATTTTCCCACTCCTCCATGCAGAACTCATTAGGCTGTGTGGTGTTTGAGGGGTGTCTTGCACGTGCAGGCCATTTCAAATTCCCCAACGCAGATTCAGATGTGGGCTTTGACTCGTCCACTACAGAACCTTCCACTTCTTGCTTTTCAGCCATTCCTTGGTAGATTTATGGTATGTTTAGGGATGTTGTTGCAGAGTCCACTACAGGATCAACTGCAATCTTCTGATTGATGGTCTCACATTCTCCTTAGCCCCATCTGGCACAATGAGGAATTCCTAGTGGATTCTATGTGGGTGAGCTGCCCAGTCCCTGATAGTGTGGACAAATAACTGTCTTTGCCTCATCTTTCCACAGCACATTGTAACAGATGTCCTGGTCGTTGCCTAGGCGTTTAGCCTTGCAGTGATGTTTTTTCAGATTTCTCCTGATTCACCTCCCATATAGACCTAATTTGTACATCCTCTTTCTAATGTTAGACACATCCACTTTGACATCAGCTGTGGCACAAAATCCATTGTGGATTTTTAGAGAATCTTAGCGTCTTCCATTCTGCTCTTGGACTAAACTTGCTGGGACGGCCTTGCCTGGACATGTTGGAAGTTGTCTGAAATCTTCTTTTCTTGAAGATGATCCTCTAGACAGTGAAATGGTTGATTTTTAGTCATCTGGAGATCTTTTAAAATCTCTTTCCAGACTCCTAGGTATCAAGGTCATTGTTTTAGAAGACCTCAGAGAGCTCCTTCGTTTGACAAGAAGCTCTCTAACGATGTTTTGATCTGGTGCATCTGATTCTAATTTGAGGTATCGATGGTAGTACTAAGTGTAGGAGAGGACTTGCTTTCTCCACATATGAAATTTGCATTTATGTTTATTAAAATTATGCAATGGACTACAAAATGTAAATGTGGCTTGATACTTATTATATTATAACACCTTTATCTATAGATGTTGTTTATATGAAGATCAAATCTTGATATGTCCACATATGTTAAAAAAAAGAAAAAACATTTTGTGGGGTTTACTTATTTTTTCACATTAAAATTATACATATACAGTGAGGAGCAAAACTACTAGAGCAATGGGGCTCTTCAAATCTGGCCAGAGTTCTTTTATATAGTGCCTTTTGACACATATTGCTTTGGCATAACAGTTGATGTAAACAGTAAACGTGGCAAAGTGAAGACAGTGGCAGAAATAAAACAAATACAAAGGCAGCTTACACTGATCCTCTGCAGTGAACCACAATCGTCCACCTCCCTGCACCAAACTCCCTGATCTTCCATTGGCCTTAAATGTTCAAAAGCAGTACAGCACAATTTGATGATCAAAGTCCTTTTTATATCTTTGGATGATACTTGTCTCACCACTGAGGTCATGCCATTAGGAGTTGGTGCCCTTAAAGGCTGATGTTGGTGTGTGGCTACCGTTTTCTGCCCAGTCACACAGATATTCTTATGGCAGTCCTTCTGGATGGGTTCACTCCAGTGGTAGAAGTTCCATCTCAGTTGGATTAGGATGTCCATACCCTTGTCCGGGTTATCACTTCTATGCTGGTTTTATTTTTAGATCTGGCACCAGGCCCAGCTCTAGTGCCCTGTAGGCTTAAAGGCATAATGCATGTTTTCTTAGGAACGTCACGCGTCATTAAGGGCCATTTAAAGCCTCATTTTACTCCAAGGCCAGGGACGTAATATGGAAAGGTCCATTTGCTGGATGACTGGTGAAGAAGAAGATTAGTTTTCTAGCCTCCGGCTTGACTCAGGTGAAGCTGTGCATAACATTCTCCTTCTGTTATGAAGGAAGAAGGTCAAATACAACAGAGGTCTTTGGGCCAGGAGGTTTTAAGAGCAATGGTGATTCTGAGGTGGAGTTGTTTAAAATTTTCAAAGGCCAAGCAGGCTGCCGTTAACATAATGAGGACATTTAAAAACAAATCGGTTTATGAAACTCCCCTAGACTTGTACTGCAGCTACTTTCATATTCAGTACATGGCACCAGGGCCACTTCCTAACATAAGTGATCTAGGGAACCACTTGGGAGCCCTGCAGCCAGGCCCCCCAACTCTCACTAAGAGCACAGATAAATAGTGGTGAGAGCCCTGGAATACAGTAGGCGTGCCATGTAGGACATGGCACCTTCACTTTCTTAAATCTGTTTGTCAACCTCTCAGCGCACAATAAGCCACATCAGTGGCCTGTCCAAGCCTCCTTGCTTCACTGCTATTCATGTATGAATATACGCACAACAGTCCATTCTTCACCTAACCTGCACATCCAGTTCAGGGCTATGAGAGTCAGTGCCCATCCTGGAAGCACTGGACACAAGATGAGAACCAGCCCTGGATAGAACACTGAACCAATGCAGAACACACAAAATCACTCATACTGGGCCAATTTATAGACTCCAATTGACATACGCACATATCTCCTTGGGAAGTAGAAGTAAAACCAGGATAACCTAACATGGCATAGCATAACATACTGTTCTCAAACCTGCTTAATCCAATTCAAGATTGAAAGGGGCCAAAGCCTATTCCAGCAGCACTAGCCGGAAACAACCCTAAACAGGGTAGTGGTCCACTGCAGAGTACACCCACTCTCACTCATACTGGGCCCATTTATAGACTCCAACTAATGTAACACACATGTCCTTGGAAGCAAAACTAGAAAAACAAAACATGACATAGCAGAGCATGGCATGGCATGACAAGATATAACAAAGTATAGCATAGCACAGCATAATATGGCATAGTGTAGCATAATATGACATTACATAACATAACCAAATATAACATAGCACAGCATGGCAAGGCATAACATGACATAGCATAACCCAACACAGAACAGCATGGCATAACATATAACCTAACATAGCAGAACATAACCTAATATTATATATCATAACATGGAATAACTAAATATAACATAGCATAATATAACATACTATTGTTGTGATTTCATTATGATCTCAGTTTTTCCTGAGTAATTCTTTTAGTTTTAAACATCAGAGAATTGAAATTGAAAGCAATGCTGTTTTCTGATACTTAGCATTAAGTACGATTTCATTTGTTTATATCACAATGAGATTTTCTTTTTCATGGAAGAAGCCATTTTTAGGTCCTGTTGCTAGACACAAACAGTGTTGCTAGGGGGCATGTCTCCAAATGACATCATCAGTGTGAAGGTTTATAAACCAACACAATGGGATTCTTATTATCCAAGTTTGTGCAATACTAGTGTAAACTCTGCAATTTTTCTGAAGGATATTTTTCCTGCTAAAACACTAATGTTCTGTTCTTAAGAGTCTGAGTTTTCCTTTCCCTTTTTTGACTTAATGAAAGTTAGACTGGATTAGTTTTGTTTTTTTTCTCAGTCCTTCCTGCATAAATTTGGTGTCAGAACAAAACATAGATCAGAACATGGCATAGCCTAATTTTCACATACCCACTAATCTAATTCAGGATCACAAGGGGGCAGAGTCTAGCCTAGCAGCTCTCAGTACAAGGCAGAAAACAGCCCCGGAGAAAGAAATTGTTCTGTCACATGGCTTACATACACACACTCACACTCATACCAGGACCAGTTACCCTAAAATAGATAGAAAGACTGCAGGATCCAGAAAAAAAATCCACATACACATGTGGAGAACATGCAAATTCCACACGGAAAGGGGGTCTGGAGATGTAATTGGATGTAATCTGTAATGTAATGTCAGTGTGTGTGTGTGTGTGTGAAGGATTTCCTCCAACATCCCATACATGAGCTAATTGAGGTGGTGAGTGACTCTAAATTGGCCCCATATGATGGTATGTGTATAAGTCCTTTTATGGATTGGAATCCAATCCAGGCCTGGTTTCTGCCTTATAGAGGGGCAGGACAGTGGCACAGTGGTAGCTCTGCTGCCTCGCAGTTAGGAGACCCGGGTTCGCTTCCCAGGTCCTCCCTGCGTGGAGTTTGCATGTTCTCTCCATGTTTGCATGGTTTTCCTTTGGGTACTCCAGTTTCCTCCCACAGTCCAAAGACATGCACGTTAGATGCATTGGCGATTCTAAATTGTGCTTGGTGGGTGTATATGTGTGTGTGTGCGCGCCCTGCCCGGGGTTTGTTTCCTGCCTTGCACCCTGTGTTGGCTGGGATTGGCTCCCGTGACCCTGTAGTTAGGATATAGCGGGTTGGATACTGGATGGATGGATGCATACTGATGAATGAATAGATAAGGAAGACTGTTACAGTCCTCACCATACAATTTGTTTAATTTCAAGTTCAACCTGGCAAAGACGTTCTTATTGTCTCAGCTTGTCCACCCATTCAGCACCCCATCTCTGTTCATCTTGGCTTATTAGCACTGCCAACCTTGGAGTAATGATCGATGACCAGCTGTCCTTCACTGACTCTGTTGCAACTGCCCCTCGGTCTCATAGATTCACTCTATACAATATCTTCAAGGTCAGATCATATCTGACAGAATATGCAGCACAAAACCCAGTCAAAGCTTTGGTTTTGTCATGCCTGGACTACTGTAACACTCTAAAGGCAGGAGTACCGGCAGGTGTTAGCAAGCCGCTGCAGATGATTCAAAATGGAGTGCCATGTCTGGTGTTCAACCTATTAAGGTGAGCACATGTCACTCCTCTTTTCAGATAACTAAATTGGCTCCCTGTAACAACATAAATTGAGCTCAAATTCTTGATGCTTGCCTACCCTGTAGTGAGTGGATTAGTACCTACTCTGTGTGTGTGTGTGTGTGTGTATATATGGAGACACTAGTGAAGATATGCACCTCTTTTCACCCACTCAGGTCTGTTGATGAATGATGTCTGGTGATGCCACCTCTATGTGGCCTCAGATCTCAATCCAGACTCTCTTCATGTGTTGCCCCTAGCTGGTGAAATGAGATGACCACTTTCATTCAAACATCTGACTCCCTCAATGTCAGTCAGTCAGTCGTTATCCAAGCCGCTATATCCTAACCACAGGGTCACGAGGGTCTCCTGGAGCCAATCCCAGCCAGCACAGGGTGCAAGGCAAGAACAAATCCCAGGCAGGGTGCCAGCCCACCACAGGACACACACACACACACACACACCAAGCACACACTAGCGACAATTTAGGATTGCCAATGCACCTAACCTGCATGTCTTTGGACTGTGGGAGGAAACCGGAGCACCTGGAGGAAACCCACACAGACACGGGGAGAACACGCAAACTCCATGCAGGGAGGACTCAGGAAGCGAACTACCACCGTCCACTCCCTCAATGTGTTTAAGAAAAATGAAGACTCCCTTGTTCTGCAAATTTCTGTCTAATTGATATAAACAGTTAGGATTTTTGTAATCCAGGAATTGTAACTCCCTTACATTTTGTTCTGAGTTCTTGACTTGTGGTGATCAATTTGATCACCATGTCCTGTCACACTTGTTCCTAAACAGTCCCCCAGACTGATGTTTACTTATGTGCAGTGAAAGTCACCTTGGATAAAAGCTTCTGCCAGGCAAATAAATGACTGACTAGAATTAATTGTCTTGGTATAACAACTTATTTTAATTCATTCAGTCCATTTGGCCATTTTCATTTCATTGAATTCAGTCCAGCCATCCATTTTTAATCACACTTGATCAGGGTGACTGACAGCTGAAGCCTGCCGTGGCAGCGCAGTTTTTATTTATATTATTTATGAAGATAGGAGTTCACAAAGTGCACATTCTGAAAGAAGGTTATGGCTGGTGCCCTTGCAATGCCTATTCTGTGCAGTTGACTGATGATGTGTGGTGACTTCAAGGCCCTATTGTGAGCCTCAATACCCACATCACGCCTGCCTTTAATTGGAATGTTAAAGTGTGTCCGCAGGCGTGTCAGTGGTAGTGTAAGGCGTTTAAGGAAATAGGGTGGCATACTCACGCTTGTTACTTTCCGGTAAATCTGGGCAGCATTCTGGCACTCAGAGTACGGATACTCGGACGTGGTCATCTCCAAGATGCACATCCCGAAGGCATAGACGTCCACAGCTTCATCATACTTCTCCTCATACATCTCTGGGGCCATGAACTCTGGAGTGCCTGAATGAAAACAGGATAAAGTGTCAGCGGATGTAGAGCTTGAGGTTCACAGAATTGATGTTACCACTTAGCCAGAGAGTAACTTTACAGACCATTAAGAAAAACTAAGCAGGGTTAACAAAATGTGAGAGAAGCTGTTTCATTTCTGTTCAGTGTGTTTTGCAAGTCAATGGTTGTGCCTAAAGTGAACTTGGCACTCCTCAAGGGCAGAAAGATAAGGGATGTGGAGAAAGATTGGAGTCATGAACCAAAATAAGAATGTAACTGAAAAGACCAATCAAGTGTAGCGTCAATACCAAAACAAAGTCATAATTCGTAGTCAACGTTCAAAAGTACTAAGCGAAGACCAAAACAATAAACACCGTTATGTAGTAGCACCTGCAAACTGGGACAATCCAAAAGTCTAAGGGGGCTGAACTTTATACTCACTCACCTAGGACATCATGAATAGTGTGACCCCAAACATCTCTCTCCAGTAGGGTTCCATGGTATACCAATACTTAAAAGGGTACCAAAAAAGATCAATTTTTAAAACGGTACAGCACCAGCATTCAGCTGATTTTGGTACTGGAAGTAAATGTTTGTGTGAATTGAATAACACTTCCCACACCGCTTATGTAATATACATGTTTCATCTGACTCGATTCACCAAGGTGGGCAAAGGTCTTCAAACCTATATCTTTATATATTTTTTTTTTTTTAATTTATTAATTTTTTTACAATCAATACATAGCAATCAAGTTTTTACAAAAAAAAAGAATTATGCTAAGAACAGATCGATCCCCACCCTTGAGAGAGAGAGCAAGCCAAACGGTGTAAAATTTAAGGCTTGTAAAAATACCTAAATCAACAAATTCTCTGTGCTTTATAAAATCATTTCAAAATATTACTGATTAGATCCTGCCATGTTTTGAAAAAGTCTGCACAGATCCTCTAACTGAGTATTTGATTTTTTCCAATTTTAAATAATATAACACATAAGTTTCCCACTGACTTAAAAGAGGAGAGTTTGGGTTCTTCCAGTTTATCAGAATAAGTCTGCGTGCCAACAGTGTAGTGAATGCAATCACAATTTGTTTGTCTTTCTCCACTTTAAGACCCTCTGGAAGAACCCCAAACACAGCTGTTAATGGGTTAGGAGGGATTGTGAGTCCAAGACTGTCTGAGAGGTAATTAAAAATTTTTGTCCAGAATAATGTTAATTTGGAGCAGGCCCAGAACATGTGACCTAGTGAGGCTGGGGCTTGGTTGCAACGTTCGCAGGTTGGATCATGCCCTGGAAACATTTTGAGAGTTTTAGTCGAGACAGATGTGCTCGATATATAATTTTGAGTTGTATAATTGTATGCTTTGCATATGGAGCTTGAGTGAATTCTCTGCATTGCTACTTTCCACTCCTTTTCTGATATATTAATTGAGAGGTCATTTTCCCAGTGTCCTCTTGGATCTTTGAAAGGAAGGGATTGTAAAAGGATTTTATATATTGTAGAGATGGAGTCTAACTCCTTGAAATTGAGCAATAATTTTTCCAGCGTGGATGAGGGTGCAAGATGAGGAAAATCTGGAAGGTTCTGTTTAACAAAGTTCCTGATTTGAAGATAGTGAAAGAAATTTGTAGCTGGAATGTTAAATTTGGAATGTAATTGTTCATAGGATGCAAAGACGTTGTCTATATAAAGATCTCTAAGCAAGTTAATTCCAAATTTTTCCAGATATTAAAACTGCATATGTTTGTGAGGGTTGAAAGAGGTGGTTCTTTTGCAGGGTGCCACAGAAAGAAGCTTCTCCGTCTTAAAATGCTTTCTACATTGGTTCCAGATTCTAAGTGAGTGGAGCACAATTGGGTTATTAGTGTATTGCCGATAACGTGTGTTTATTGGAGCACAAAGCAAGGAATACAAAGAAGTACTGCAGGATTTTACTTCTATTGCGGTCCATGCCTGTGTATGTTCTTCTATTTGTGTCCAGGTTCTTATCGACTGTATATTTGCCGCCCAGTAATAAAACTGGAAGTTAGGTAGAGCCATGCCGCCTTCTGCCTTTTGTCTTTGTAGGGTCGCTCTTTTGATGCGTGGATGTTTAGAATTCCAAATAAATGAGGTTATTGTTGAATCTAATTGCTTAAAGAACGATTTATTAATGTATATTGGTATGTTTTGAAATAAAAAGGAGCTTAGGAAGAATATTCATCTTAACAGTGTTAATTCTTCCAGCTAGTGTGAGATGAAGGGTTGACCATCTATGCAAGTCTTGTTTAATTTTTTCCATGCAGACGACGAAATTTTGTTGATAAAGAGCTTTATGTTTACTTGTGATGTTTACCCCGAGGTATTTAAACTGTTCTGCAATGATAAAAGGAAGGGTGTCTAATCTAATATTATATGCTTGAATTCACGGAAAGAGTACACTTTTATTCAGATTAATTCTGAGACCAGAGAGCTTTTGAAATTCTGTGAGTGCTGCTAAGACTGCAGGCACAGAATTTTCTGGGTCCGATATATACAGTACCATGTCATCTGCATATAATGAGATTTTCTGTTCCAGTCCTTCTCTGCTAATCCCCTTTATCTGATCAGTATTTCGACAATGTATTGCCAGTGGTTCAATGGCAATTGCAAACAGCAGTGGTGACAAAGGGCATCCTTGTCTTGTGCCACGTTCTAGTTTAAAGTAGTCTGAGCAAATGTTATTGATGCAAACTGAAGCTTCTGGGTTAGTATACAGTAATTTAATCCATGCACAAATGTTGGGGCCAAACCCAAACTTCTCCAAAATAGTAAAAAGGTATTTCCATTCAATCATGTCGAATGCTTTTTCTGCATCCAATGATAATAATATTTCTGGGGTGTTTGATTTAGTTGGTGAGTATATTACATTAAACAGGCGTCGAAGATTTGAAGATAAGTGTCGGCCCCTAATAAATCCAGTTTGGTCTTGTGATATTACTGAGGGGAGCACTTTCTCCATCCTTCTAGCTATGATTTTAGAGAGTATTTTAACGTCGTTATTCAGAAGTGAAATTGGTCTGTATGATGCACATTGTAATAAGTCCTTATTTTGTTTTGGAAAGACAGTGATTAGTGCTGTACCTATATCTTTATATTAACATGCTGCAGTACTAGGGTGTTGTACCGTGTTAGCCATTATGAATGTAGTGAGAAGTCAAGCACAGTGACCCCTTTAATTGGCTAACTAAAAAGATTACAATGTGCAAGTTTTCGAGGCAACTTAGGCCCCATTTGCATCTCGCCTGAAGAAGGGGCCTGAGTTGCCTCGAAAACTTGCACATTGTAATCTTTTTAGTTAGCCTATAAAATGGGTCACTGTGCTTGACTTCTCACTATATTAAAATGCTGGAAAATCCGAGGACCCCACAGTGTGGTGGAGCAGTGAGGCTCACGTTAAAGGGCAGGGCATAGAGGTGCACATTGCGGCATCAGAGCTGTAAGTTGTATGATCGGAGAGACACTTACAACCCCAAATCTTTGATTTCATTTACATTTTAATCAGATGCCATTTGCCAAAGAGAGTCTAATATTCTGTAAAGCTATGTATATTTATATTAACACATTAACAAGCGGAAAATCTGAGGGGGACCCCCATATGATCCTTGTAATGAATGCGGAGTACGTCAGAGCAAGGAGACACACCTGTATGCAGAATGGGGTAAACAAAGCGGCTGAGAGCAGAAGGCTATTTGTTATTTTCGTTGGTATTGTTTTGGTACTGGTACTGAGGTACAAAAGTACAAAAATAAAAATTTTACTGTAGGTTCAACATTACTCCCTAGCAACTCTTTAGGAATTCATGAACAAAATAGACACATGTATAGAATTTCACAACAGCATGCAGAAAGACGAAAATATTTTTAACCACTTTAAAATGAAAAAAATAAACCTAATTCTGCATCACCAAACACCTCTAATGGAATTACAAAAAAAATGAGTGTATTCACAAGATTTGTGTTACACAAAAAAGAAACCAAATGTAGATCACATCAGCCTGCTGTGCGTTTTCAGTTCCTTATTTGACTGACTACATTTAAGGCCAGCTAGCCGATTTCAGATGCAGTCTCGGGTTTACATTACCTTGTACTTTTTGAAACCTGCTCTTCCAGGCCTTATGTCAACCATGTTTTTGTAGATCACATTATTTTGCTGAGCAGCTACAAAAGTTCATCTTTTACAAATGATTTATTAGAATTATTTGAACAGGAAATAAAACACCACAAATTACAAAGCCAACAAGGCAAGCTCAAATACATTTTCTGCTTTGTATTCCATGAAGCCCCCACCAAAGCCCACTAAAACTGATATTCCAAACCTGCATATATCAATTACCTATGACGCTTTTGGCAAATGAGGCGCTCTTCAGTGTCGCAAGACCCAGATCTCCTATCTTGACAGAGCCAGTGGGCCCAGTGATGAAGATGTTGTCACACTTGAGGTCCCGGTGGATGATAGGAGGAGAGCGAGTGTGCAGGAAATGTAAACCTTTCAGGATCTGTCGGCTCCATCGCTGCAGCAGTTTCAGCTTCATTTCCTTGAACCTCTTCAGATACCTAAATCACCAGAGCAAGCAGAGGTGTGTTAAAGGAAGATGTCAGACAGGTGTAGGAAACTGAGAGGAGAGCAACGTTAAATACAAGAAGAGCAAGCCTGTGTCCCCTGGGCTGAGCTATCTCTCTCGTGTCTACTGCATATCACAATACAGGGACTGCTAATATGGGCTTCTCTCCTCTGCAGATATCCCAAAATGTCATGAAAAAATCAACAAGATGGAGTGGATAGAAGGTAAAAGATTAGTTTGCTAAGGAGAATACCACACCACTTTGATCCTTTCTTGTGAAGCTATAGACTCATAGGCTCAGTGCCAGCGGTGACCAGCAGAAGGCAGCAATAATTGAGTTCGTCAGCACAGCAAGGTGCTGCTCTTGACTTACGTTTTGAGGGTGCCTGACGTCATGAGTTCTGTGACCATGATGATGCATTTGTTTCTCTTCAAACTGGACTTCCAGGAGTCGTAGAAGCGAACAATATTGGGATGCTGTAGTCCCTTCAGCATCTGCACTTCCTCACTGAATCTCTGTCTCTCAGCTTTGGTCAGCTTTCGGGTCTACAGTGAGAAAGATGAATAGATTTATTATGAGATGTTGGCACTCCCGTACAAAGATCTGGCCCATTCTGGAAATCATTTTGTACTGATTTTAGCTTGTGGCAGGCAGCAGACTGGGAGGTGAAATAGCACAAAGCAATAAAGAATGAGATGTTGTCTGGGATAGGGACGGGGTCAGAATACGCAGAATACACAAAATGTTCAACAATGTAACAGTATACATTTCTATGCATTCAAAATTTTGATGGCCTGTGGTATGAAACTGTTACTCAGTTCTGCAAAACTGAGCAGAAACTATAGTACAATTATCATTTTCCAGACAGTAGAAGAGTGAAGAGACCATGTAATGAATGGGATGCAATGTCACTGGCTCTGTTATAGCAGCAGGTTTGGTAAATGTCTTTTAGAGAAGGCAGAGGCACATCGATAAGCTTCTCAGCTGCTCTCACTATCCGTTGTAGTGTGTTGCAGTCCCAAAGTCCCCAAACCTCGGGGAGGCTCATTGGTCAATAGCTCTCCATGTGTCTCAAGTGAACTTCTGTTACGCAGGCACAAGATGCTCAGTGTTTGTGTGGGAGGCCTCTGCTCCCAGCTGAGGTGTTACTTGAAGCAGTCCAGTTGTCCACAGCTCTCTGCACACCCTCCTTATTTTAAATGGCACTTTTGAGAATAAAGCCAACCATCCACCAAGAGAGTGGCGTGTGCTATCCAGCACCTTTCCAAATGATTCTAGCGGTCATTCTGTATAGAGTCTTTCCTAGTCGGCACAATTATTCATCACTTTGGTGAATTTACTGATTCTTGCTTTCAGCTATGGTTGGTTGTAGCGAGTAGCACTCCTGCCCCATACATCTCAAAGCATCCAGGGTTCAAATCTTGTACAAGGCCATTGTGGCTTTACCTCTGTGTACTCAGACTTTCACCATAAACATGTGGCAAATCAAAATGAGCTGAGTGCATCCTGGAGTGCACCTGATGCTTTGTGTCCCGATGACCCTAAACTGAGTTATGTAGGTTTGGGAAGGTTATGTTATTTTCAATTTTAATTTTATTTTATACAATAAAGCATTTTCTAACTAATATATCGTGCATTTTTACTATATATTGCCCCTCTTATGGCGTAGCTGACTGGACCATTCGGTCTTTTTTAAGCGTTGCTTATCATATTAACTCTTTCAGGGCTGATGTTGACTTTTGTCGAAATTCAGGGGTAGAGGACGGTAATCAGCTGTAAACTGCAACAAAACTTGCCCTTTATGTTGTAGTTCAACTCTGTTTGCTTGAAGGAAAGTTAAGTAGCTTTGTCGATTTGACCTTGATTCCCTGCATGTGCCAGAGATGCCAAACAGGCACCAACAGCAACCACAGCATGTAGCAACAGATGTTTTATGCTGATTTCTCTGTGAAATCAGTGCATTGTGTGCTTTTCAGAGTTATTTTGGAAAAATAGTCAGCCCTCAAAGAGTTAAATTCTGTTCTAACTTCTTTCATCAATTAATATGTCTTTATTTATATACGGTGGCTTTATCGCTGACAACCATCACAAGTTAAAAACAAATATCTTTATGATGGCGGTCTATACGGCACCTTTCATAGAGGACATCACTATGAATCACATGGGCAGATTACTCATTACATTAAGAATCTGATTGCTTTAATCAATCAAGTTTACATTTATCTTCTGTATAAACTTTGTCCATTTCACTCACTGTCTGCCTGCATTTCCCACATTGGGCGTAAAGAGGACCAGGACCCCGCTCTGTCACACTTGCACACATTTCAGGATAAAAACTGGTGAACCAGGAGAAAAACCCACATGGATATTAGGAAGAGCATGCAAAGTCCACACAGACAGAGAGCAAGCTAGGATTTGAACCCAACCTCCAGTAACTGTGAGGCAGCTGCCCTAACCACTGCACCACCAGGCCGACTTTTAAGCAAAGTATGTCTCTGTTTATTTACATATCATTATGAATCAATGTATCTCTTGTTATTATGATATGATGGCTTCCATGGTCCACAATATGACAAGCCTGAATTGGAATAAGAGGGTCTGTGAATGAACTGTTTGGTTCTGTGTTTTCTATTGAGCACCATCACAAACCACATTCAGCACTTGGTGATCTTCATTGATGGATAGTGAATTAGTAAGTAGTGTGCCAAAGAGCTTTAGTCATTTCACATTTGATAGATATAACTTCTTACATATAATTAATTGCTAACCACCTGAGTTATGTTATTCTTTATACAACTGAAGAGCTCAGTTCCAAAATCAGCTAAGTACAAAAGATAAATTTTGGAGATAAATAGGAAAATCTGGGTCCGTACTTAGCAGATTTTGAAACTAAATCCCTAAAACTATAGTGCTACACTGTTGCAATAAGCAGGTTTTGAAGCTCAAACATATTTTCGGCGCATAACCAACTGCATGAAAAGTCACAATCACGTGTTCACTAAATTTTACCAAAAGGTGTAATTAGCAGATTTTGGAACTCACATCTTCAATTGCACTTCTCACAGTGTACATCAGCAAAACTCAGAATTTTTTTTTTTAAATATTCCCATATGGATCACTGCATCTCTGGATACTCTGATTTTTCTCCAGTACCCAAAAACATGCATGTTAAGTTTATTTGTGGGTGACATGAGTGTGTCTTATAATGAAGCGATGCCCCATCCCAGGCTGAATCCCGCTTAATGTCCAGTCAACTGAAGAAATGGGTCAGAAAGTAAACATTTCACATTGGTATCGTCCAGGCTTGGGACATCTGATGAAATCAGGACAGGTTCATGTAGTGGTACAGCCTCAACAAAACTGGACAGGTGAAGACTGCAAAATCACAGCCTGGTCAACTGAATCTCAGTTTCTGAGATGGTAAGATCAGAATTTGGCACCAAAATCATGAATCCATACACCCAACCTGCCTTGTGCCAATAGTCCAGGCTGATGCTGATGGTGCGATAAATGTTTTCTTGGCATACTTCGGACCAATCAGTAATCACTTGGATACCATGACCCATCTGAGTAATTTTGCTGACCACACGCATTTATGCCCACCCCTTATCCATCTCTTAATGTCTAATTCCAGCATGATAATGAACCATGTCACAAAACAAAAGTCGTCTCCAATTGATTTCATGAACATGACAATGAGTTTAGTGTTCTTAAGCGGCCTTCCCAGTCTATGAATCTGAATCTATTACAACAACTTTGGGATGTGGTTGAGTGGGAGATTAGTAGCATGAATGTGCACGTGACAAATCCATGGATATTGTGTGATGCAATCCCATCAACATGGACCATAATTTCAAAGGAATGTTTCCAGGATTTCATGGAATCCATGGTACAAAAAACTGAGTCTGTTTAGACAGCAAAAAGAAGCCGTACCCAGTGTTAGCACAATGTGCCTAAGAATTTACTCAGTGAATTATTATATACTGTATACTGCCATTCAGTAAGTTTCACTGCAAACAGTATTAAGTATATCTTTGTCTTCCATAGTGACAATATTATATAAACAAAGTTTCAATAAGGCTTACTGACAAAATATATTACATATATTTTATTTTTATGAAGTGTCTTTCATAGTGTCTGTATAAAATGCTCAAAAAAAATTAAAGGAACACTTTGAAAACACTTAAGATCTCAATGGGAAAAAAAATCCTGCTGGATGTCTCTACTGATATGGACTGACATGGTGATATATTAGGAACAAAAGGATGGAAATGAAAATGATCAACCGACAGAGGGCTGAATTCAAAGACACCCTGAAAATCAAAGGGAAAAAATTATGTGGCAGGCTAGTCCATTTTGTCAAAATTTCATTGCAGCAACTCCAAATCGTATTCAGTAGTTTGTATGCCCCCCACCATGTGGTTGTATGCAGGCCTGACAACGTCCTAATGAGACAACAGATGGTGTCCTGGGGGATCTCCTCCCAGATCTGGACCAGGGCATCACTGAGCTCCTGGACAGTGTGAGGTGCAACCTGGCAGCGTTGGATGGACCGAAACATAATGTCCTTCCCAGAGGTGTTCAATTGGATTGAGGTCAGGCGAGTGAGCGTGGTGGAGGCCAGTCAATGGTATCAATTCCTTCATCCTCCAGGAACTGTCTGCATACTCTTGCCACATGAGGCCGGGCATTATTGTGCACCAGGAGGAACCCAGGACCCACCAGCATAGGGTCTGACAATGGGTCCAAGGATTTCATCCCGATACCTAATGGCAGTCAAGGTGTCATTGTCTAGCCTGTAGAGGTCTGTGCATCCCTCCATGGATATAGCTCCCCAGATAGACCATCACTGACCCACCACCAAACCGGTCATACTGAACAATATTACAAGCAGCATAATGTTCTCCACGGCTTCTCCAGACCCTTTCACGTCTGTCACATGTGCTCAAGGTGAAGCTGCTCTCATCTGTGAAAAGCACAGGGTGCCAGTGGTAGACCTGCCAATTCTGGTAATCTATGACAAATGCCAATTGAGCTCCACGGTGCCAGGCGCACAGTGAGCACAGGGCCCACTAGAGGATGTCGGGCCCTCAGGTCACCCTCCTGAAGTCTGTTTCTGATGGTTTGGTCAGAGCCATTCACACCAGTGGCCTGCCTGCTGGAGGTCATTTTGTAGGCTCTGCCAGTGCTCATCCTGTTCCTTCTTGCCCAAAGGAGCACCGGTCAGTCCTGTTGATGGGTTAAGGACCTTCTACGAGGGGCCCTGTCCAGCTCTCCTAGAGTAGCTGCCTGTCTCCTGGAATCTCCTTCATGCCCTTGAGACTGTGCTGAGAGACACAGCAAACCTTCTGGCAATTACACGTATTGATGTGCCATCCTGGAGAAGTTGGACTACCTGTGCCAGCTCTGTAGGGTCCAGGTATCGCCTCATGCTACCAGTAGTGACACTGACCTTAGCCAAATGCAAAACGAGTGAAAAAACAGATGAGGAGGGTAAAATGTCAGTGGCCTCCACCTGTTAAACCATTCCTGTTTTGGGGGTCGTCTCATTGTTGCCCCTCTAGTGCACTTCTTGTTAATTTCATGAACACCAAAGCAGCTGAAACTGATTAACAACCCCCTCTGTACAGATCAATAGCCCAGAAGTTTCACTGACTTGATGCTATAATCTCATTAAAAAGTGTTCCTTTAATTTTTTTTTGAGAAGTACATATATGACATATAGCACCTTTCAGTTAAGCTTACTACAAGTCATATTATGAATCTCTTTATATAGTGCTTTTCATGTTGTCTATATTATTTATTAGTAGTAATTACAGCTTAAATTGTTGAAGCCACTTCCAGTGAAATGGATAACACAATTATGATAACAGTACAAATAGGAAGAGAAAAATGTATAGAACACTAATTTTGTACTTATGACGTGGAGTGATCGTTCTAAACTTTCAGCTAAAGAAATGCACAGAAGAGGGTAAGGCGTTTGAACTAATAATAAAGAACAATGCAGGACAGACAGAGATGGCAACAATTCTGATTTCTTAAGGGACATTGGGAATATAATGCTGTATACATACATCATAGAATACAGAAGATGGCAACGGCAAATGCAAAGGAAATCAACAGATGCTGTTATGCTTTCAAATAATAAAATTAAATAAATGCACATCTTGATACATAAAAAATAGATTGAACGGAACGATCTGAATTTCTTACCTTTTTAAAAAGATATGGGGCAATATGAAACATAATTTTATATGAATAAACAACTATATTGTGTTTTTTGATATTTTCTACAGCAGTATATTTTGTGATATACGCCCTGATCACCGATATATACTGATATATATATATACAGTATAGAGCACAATCAGTCTTTATTGCATATAAGGAGCCTTCCTCACTGGGCTCAGTATCTTTGCAGCCACACCATCAAATTCTCGCCTTCTTCCCACTGCTCTAAGGTTCGCCTCCATAACCACGACTGAAACTCGGCAGAATCTGCAGATGGGGCTCCCCGCTAATCGGCCTGGATGCCCTCCTAAACTCCTCTTAATGTTTCATTTGATTATTTTTCTTTAAATGTTAAGTCCAAGTCTCTTCTGCAGTCTGGCCTCTCCTCGTGTGTGTGTGTGTGTGCGTGTTTGTGTGCTCGTTTGAGCAAATGGATTGCTTAATCCGTCTCACAGAAACCCCTCGTAAACACTTCACTTTAAGAGCTGCAGCGGCACAGAAACCGTTCTGTTTCGTGCTCGTCACAGTAAATAGAGCGTACAGTGGACGCCCTCATGTTACATTTGCCTTCAAGGGGCAAATTAAGGGTTCCAGGTAACCTGGACTGTGTCCATTTTTGCACCATGTAGCGCTTTGTGTGTAAACAGCTGCCACTTGTTTCTTTCCCTGCTGAACAGCAGAACCACCAGGGGGCGCAAGTCCTCGGTATATGATGTACTATAAGACTTAAGAGAAAACTGAAGCTGATACAAGAAGACACCAAAAGCAGGACATGAGCTCATGGCGTTTACACGTATTCATCCAAAGAGGCATACCCCACAGGTGCATAACCGCATCTTCCACTATATTTCTGGAAAGGTACGGTTGCCAGTAATACGTACTTTAGAAACGAAAGAGACACTCCGACTTGTCGCCCCAACCCAGAAGGCATTACAGGTTGCAAAATAGGTTCAATTCTTTTTAAATTTACAACATGGCCACTGAGATGATGTTTTTTATTTAAAAAGAAATGTCCCGACCATCTTATCCCTCCTGAGGGATGGGGGCTCTCAACCTCCATTCCTTTACTGAGCGAGGCGAGGATCAACAAAATGAAGCAAGAAGTCTGAGGCAAAGAGGTGGGGCAAACACCTGATGGATAAAGAACATGTGCTATACACCGTGGGGGCAATGCTAGCTCGAGGATACACGGAGCCCCTACACTATGGCGGTTGGATGCTTGGAAATCGGAGCGCGTCCATGAATTGTATAACAAATGGAAGAGCTGGGGTTGGTGTGGGGGACCCATTGGAGATCGGAGCGCATTCGTATCAGTATGTACTGTCGAAGAACGAAGTACAAGACGCTATAATGACATTCAATAGAAGAGCTGGGATTGCATGGATGTGCCTTGGCGCCCCTAAGTCAATTGCACCCCTCGGCCGGTGCTTACTCGGCCATAACCTACAGCCTTTGCTACATGGTGGCCCAGGTGGTGCCAACAACATGGATGTTATTTTGTGTTCTCGGTGCCTCTCTGCCCATAGTACTTTAAAAGTAAATAATTCAATCTAAGTTATTGTCATTGGGATGGGGAGAATGTGAGTCGAGGGGTGTCATTCCTTTCGAGAACAATGGTGCTCAATCCTACCAGTGTGTTTATGCTGAAAAGCAAACAAACGTGCGAAAGGCTTTAGGGGTCTGTAAGTCTATACCCTCCCGTTGGGGGACATAATGTTCTTTAAGTGTTACTGGCCGTTTTATACATAGAGACCCATAAGGCTTCTTTTCCCCAGTGCACGGAGTGACGCGATCTACACCGCATTCTGACCAAATTTAATAGTCCGGTTATGTCAGCGCTTTTTTACGACTCGCGCGGTACCTAATTTAGGCCATTGTTCTGCGTGCCCGCCTGGAGAATGGCTGCACAACTTGGAAAACAGTATTTAGAGAACATATGACGGGGTAACCGAATGAAAACCTGGAAAAAAGTGTCACGCCGTGCCAAAAAAAGAAAATCTAATTCATACGTGCGTCGGGGACTTCGCACAAAGAGACAAAGGCAGCGTTTTTTAAACGGTTCGAACACCGCCGCCCACTGCAGAATGGGCACCGCGACTGCGGCTGGCGCTGCTTTGTGCCAAGTTCAGAGGCGTAAGCCGAGGCTGTCAGGCTGCAGCTGCGCCCCACATGCACGCTTTTGTGCCATCTATCCACGTCTTTCCCTCGAGCACCATTGTAAATATTCAAGTTTGGAAAAAAATAAAAAAAGGAGCGGGTTACCAATTGCAGGTCAGTTAGACGGCACGCACTTCGCTACCTCTCGACTTGTCATCGAATCTCAAATCAACATTAAAACAATGAAGTCAGTGTCTGTGGCCGCAGCGACGTTCATTCGTACTGAATATCGGGCGGAGTGGGAGCACAGGCGGGAACCCACACTGGCGGGGACGCCAAGCATACAGCAAGGGGAAAAAACTAAACGAAGCCGGGCGGTCTGATGAACAAGGGTTCAATTCTTTCGAAAGGGGCACATCGTGGGGAATATAATTAAACGGCAGGAACTGAGTTGAGGCAGTTCAATTTGCACAGAGAAGCTCCATTTTGTTTACATAATTTCAGCGTGACCTTCATTGGATTCCATAAATCCATCTGTGTCTTTCAAGTAAACCGTTTCGTCTAATATTGCCATAAATCATTAAAGACTTTATTAGATTCTGCTCTCTCCGCTCATGACCTAAGCTATAATTTCAAACATTGCCTGCCTTTGGCTTTTAAATAGTGTGTACGGTGACGACAAAGGCGCTATATAAAACAACAGCAAATGGAGCCCGCAAATGTCTCGTTCTCACGGATGCAGTGGCCAGATAGTTGGCCTAATCATTTGTGGGTTAGACGTTTGCTTTTTAATTACGCTCCTGCAGGCCACGTCACATTTCACAACTTTTCGAACGATTTTCACTTGCCGGCTCCGTTTACATAATCTTATGCCAGGCATAAACTAGGAGATGTTTATTAATCGTAGGGAAGCGACTACTCACACTGCACGACAGAGTCACTAGACACGTATGAACGTCTGACTGACATGCCACGACGTGATTGCTCAGAGTATACACGAACACGATGCCCCCGACGTGGGTGCTCAGACTATACGTGTACACGATGCCCCCGATGGACAGCTTTACCCACTCAAAAAACGTGATGACCACAGGCCTCTCAAAACGTCAACAACAAAAACAGCTGCATTCCTTCCCCTTGCTAAGCTGTGCTCTGAAAGTACAAAAAGAAAGAAAAAGGCTGTAACCGGACACGCGGATGGTTGAGGACAATATGGTCTGTCTATTTTCAGAGAAAATTAGAGGTCCGTATAGTCAATGTAATTTTCCTTTGTGTGTTTATTTTGTTTTTTTTCCAGTAAAGGTTTCCTAAGATACTCTTGTCATTGGCCATTTACATTTATGTGTGTTGCTATATGATATTTAGATTTTTGAAATCAGAAATGGCCGCATGGTGGCACAGTGGGAATGATGCTGCCTTGCAATAAGGAGACCAGAGTTCGTGTCCCTGGTCTCACCTGTATGGAGATTGCGAGTTCTCCCTGCGTCTGTATGGGTTTTGTCCCACTGTCCAAAGATATGCAGGTTTGTGAATGGTGACCTCCTGGTGTGTGTTTTTTACACTGGGATGGACCTGCCCTGCATCTTATGGGATAGGCTACACCACCCATCCCACACACCCACATGGTCCAGACCATGGTCTGAATTTAGCGGGTTAAAAAATCAACTGACAAGTGAAAATGAGCATGACAACAGCTACTGTATACCCAATGAACTAAATACCGCCATCGATGCACAACAAAATTTTATAGCAACAACAGAAAATCAGCTTGTGAGACTCGTACTCATACTACAAGACAGCCAAGTAAATTTCCTGACTTGCCAGAAATGCTTCCTGTCATACGACAGCCCAATCGTAAGATGCAGTTGTGACATGAATGTTGATGAACCAGAAATTTGGGCCAACTCAGAAAGTTAGTTGGAGGCTGCAAATCACACTCAAAAATCATGCCACAATTGTTTATGTATGCCTGGCATTAGTGAGTTGGAGGAAGTCGGTGGCACAATTGTGTAGACTGAGATGCCCGGCAACCCACTCCAACTACTCCGTGACTCGCCATTACTAAAATAAACAGGTTGGATTTTTGTCTTTAGTCGTAGGTGTGCGCTCTGTGTGTAGGAGAGCTGACGACCAATTGGTGCTCAGCTGGATGTCCAGTGCATTAAAAGCTGTGACAAGAAATAAGGAACGCGGGTGTTTTGAACCCCGCAAACAGAAGAGAAGCTTGTCTGTCTGATGCCTCATGTTTTACATACCACGACAGAATGGAAAAGACACAAAAACTGCAGATATTGCAGTTGAACTCACTTTACATGTTAACCCCTTGTATAGCACCGGCACCATCTGGCAGCATGTTATTGGTTGTCAGAAAAAGGTGGCGGCAAAAACACACTGGAAAGTTGGAACGCAGTCGGGTAAACATGCCCAGCAACATGCCCAGCAATTTTCATTTGTTTAAAGATGGTATAGTCCAGTGACAAGATCGGCAACGTCGGGTTGCAATTCTAATCACATCACATGACTAGAAGTCATGTGATGTGACATCAGCTTTAGGCCCTGTCATATTACACAACTTTTCCCTTGATTTTTTTTTCAGGCGCAGGCTTTATTTAACTATTTAACCCGAGGGTTGCCGGTTCGAATCCCCGTCACTGCCAAAAGAGATTCTACTCTGCTGGGCCCTTGAGCAAGGCCCTTAACCTTCAATTGCTCCAGGGATGCTGTGCAATGGCTGACCCTGCGCTCTGACCCCAAGGGGTATGCGAAAACTAACAAATTTCTAATACGAGAAATCGTACAAGGCGAAATAAAAAGAACAGAACAAAAAAAAAAATTATAGTGAGTCACAAACAATAGTGTAGACTGACATCCCCAACAAGGTCAACAGTCTTAAGTCGTGGAGGCCACGTTGAGTGTACGTGAAAGCTGACAACCAATGAGCACTAAGTTAGAAGTACAGTACATACGACGAGGAACAAGGAACACTGGTGTTTTGGACCTGGCAAACAGAAGACAAGCTTGTCTGTCTGATGTTGCTTGTTTTACATATGACGACAGAATGGACAAAAGGAAACAAAAGGGATGAGATTGTGGGTGAACTCATTGAACCTGTAAACCCTTCAAATGACTCTGTCAAACGTAATTGGATAACACAAAAAAAGGCGAACCAACAATACTTTCAAAATGTGATACTGGCTAGAAAAGTCGTGTAATTTGACATCCCCAGAGAATTCTAGTCATGTGAGTTGACATCCTCAAGGCTGACAAGATCAACAACTGCATTTGTCAGGTCTGACATTTCGTACAACTAGAGGTTGTGTAATGTGACATCCTTGTGTCCTCCAGGTTGTATTATTTCACTTCATTCTATGTATTATTATCTGTCTATGTATTTTCTAACCTGGTTATGAATTTGGTGGTTGCAGGGTGCTACTGTCTATCTCGCATGATACAGGCATATGGGGCAAGGTGAGAACCAACCCCGGATGGGATGCCAGTCCATACACGTGCTAAATTACACACACACACACACACGCCGTCCAGTTTACAGTTCCAAACTAACCAAACGCACACCTTTGCAATATGGCAAAAAAAGCAGAGAAAACATAACACATACGGTACATGGGCTTAAGCCCAACCAGGTAGGGTATCCATTAGGCAGCAGGACTAATAAATGTGCCATCATGACGTGATGAAATACTGTTGGGATAACGGCCAGCCAAGTATCACCTACGGAAAAGGAAGCAAACCACACACAAAATGATTAAATAGTAGTGCAGAAATACATCTAGTGGCTTCTCTGTAGCACAAGAGCGGATGGCACATGGCAGCCCTGCAGGAGGCACACTCATTTGGTGGGTTAGGAATGACATACAGAGAACCTAGCTGGTCTATATAATGCCCCTTTGTGGGGAACGACATTAATTAAATTTAACATGGCTTAACTCAAAGTGAATGACATCTGCATAACCGAGGACTTGACTGACCACTTGTCCACAAAACCGGTGAACTGAGAGCCCACATGTTTTAAACACCTGGACCAATGTGTTACACGGGGAGCCAGTGTGTCTGAGTTTAAACTTGAAATTTGGGCGGGGGGGGGTTCAAGTTCAAGTTCTTTTACCAGGTCTCAGTGCAGGGGGTCTGTGGCTGAGCTGAGGCTTGAATTGGGAGCCTCAGCCCCTTTAACAAATTCACGGCGCCAACGGGTGACTCTGAGGTAATGGATGGACTGGCATGTAAACCTGATCACACCTTCATATGATAGGCTTCTGGGAAGACTTCAAGGTCAGCCTTGTTTACAAGCCCCAAGTCTGCCCCCCGCCACCCTCCCCAACTTAACACACACTTTCCTCAAAAGCAGCCATTTAAGACAGCAACGTACACTGAACTCATTGAACACAAATAACTATAAACACAGCATCTCTGAGCAGAAAAACAGTGGCGCTGGCCAAGTCCAGGGAGTCGTCAGCTGGCCGGTGGGCCTCAAGCTGGCGCTGAAAGCTCACAGCAAGTTATATAAATATCTCTGCAAGGGGATTGGGGGGGTCAGGATAACGACTACTCCAGGGGCACAAACATGAGCAGGCCACATTGTGGGTGCTGGTCCCTGCTGGCACAAAGCAGCACTGCACTTGAAACACACTGACGATCGCTGGAGAACCTGGTGAGGTAAGGATCATTCAGCTGGCAGGGAAATGACATTGAGCTGGACTGGCATGGAGGAGATGGCATTGAGAAATAAAAGGTTAGCAGATAAGAATGTGCGCCCAGATTGTCGATTTGCGTCACTCAAATGTGCAGATAATTTGTTCCACACACAATGGGCATAGGCTAAGCGTGACCAGACACTCCCTGACATGTACAAATCATCACACACCCACACACACACACTGGCAACTTGAAACAATGTTTAAAACAAGCCTCATAAAATTTCTTCTCACATCTTTTGCCCTTTTTAGTGATTCAGTCAAAGAGCCCCAGGATCAGTTCCCATCCCACCCAACAGTAGGCATCTTGGCACAATGCCAACTAGGGAAAGGGTGGCATGTGCCAGGTGAAGAGATGAGAAGACAAAGAACAAAGAAGAGGCACCGTGTGCTGGAGAGCATCATTGAGCAGGAGGGGGCTTGATTGGCCACTGCGGTGGTGGACAGCTGACCACACCAGCAGAACTAAATTATATCTGTTTCTCTTCCAGAAGTGGGAGGAATGTGCTGCAGCTAAACAAATATGGCACAATGAACTGGCAGGCTGGACAAAACGTGAAGTTACTTGGCACCACGGAAGCATTCATTCAGTTAGTGGATGTCATTCATATGCTCACTTGATGTTGGTTCATACCTCAAGTGGACATCATCTATGCACTATTTGGACATTGCTGGCACATTTACTGGGCATTGTGGTGTTATGGGTCCACAGCTCGTTGAGTAAAGGCCATTTTTAAATAAATAATCATTGTGCTCGCGGCTTAGCGAGGGGACGTTGGGCCATAGTGGGCCGTGGGACGATCCGTAGGGTGTGGGCGTTTCTCACCTAGTGCACAGGTGAGGAACTGCCCACATTCATGATTGTCCCGCGGCTAATGCTGCAGCTGCTGTGGCCCTCGTCATTTTAAAAAGAAGCGCGAGTCGGTTTTAAAAGAGAGAGAGAATCGATCGGAGAGAAAGGAAAGGAAAGGAGAGGACGGAGGTTACAGGGAGCGTGGAAGCAAGCGGTGCAGGAGAGAGACGGACACGCGGAGCGTGTGGTGAGCGCGCGATCGAGCGCTCGTGGGCAGCTGCGAGGAAGCTGGGTGTTAGGCCGACACCCACGTGTTTGTGTAGATGTCGCTCCCGCTGAGCGATCTGGTAGCGGGAGTGACAAGGTGAAAGAATCGGGCCGCAGAGAGGCCATGGAAAAGGCAGCGGAAGTCGGGAGACTTGGTGATGGAATCCCCAACGTGGGCGACCTGGCCGTTGAGGGTAATCAAGTCTCGGGGACTGGGATGAGTGCCAGACCGAAGCCAGGGATCGGGAGGTCTCCAGTCTCGAGCGTGTGATGTAGGAGGGCAGCTGCAGAGAGCGTCTTGCCTGCTGCTTGGCCCAAACGGGATTAGCAGGTGAGACGCTAACAGAAGAGCACCGGATTTGTTTGATGGTTTTTAAGACTGCTTCCTGATCATTTTAACCTCTGGTTTTAAAGGATTGTTTTTTCTATTTATTGATTTTTAAACTCCTCGTTTTCATTTAATGGATTATTTATTTATTGAAGAACTTGGAGAGTACTGCACTATTTATGAACACTGTTTTTGATTTGATGGACAATTCTAAATAAAAGCACTTTTGCACTTTTTACCTTCCCCTTGCTCAGATGCTTAATTTGCCTCCATTGACTAGCTCACTCGGTTTCATTATCGACGGTGTGAGGTTCGAGTGCTTCCAATAGCAAAGGGAGTGTGGAGCCTGAACCCACATCGTCACAGGCATCATTCATTCACTGCCTGGAAACCAGTAGTACAATTAGTAGAAATCATTCCTACACCGGCTAGACACTGGTCATACAATTAGTGGACATCACTCATACACTAACTGGACATTGGTCACATTCTTGATAGACAGCATTCACTCACCTGCTGGGCACTGGTCAGACAAGTAGTGGACATAATTTACACACTGATTGGACATCATCCATGCACTAAATGGACATTGTTGTTATATTTAGGGGCATCATCCATTAACTAGCTGGACAACATTCACACACTTCGTGGACATTAATAACACACTAACTGGACATTGGAATACATTTAGTGGACATCATTCATACACCAGCTGGGCACTGGTCATACAAGAAGTGAATATCATTTACACACTGACTGGACCTTACTCACACATTTTGTTCATGCACCAAGTGGACATTATTAATACAGTGACTGGATATGGGTTGTACATTGACTGGACATCATCCATGCACTGACTGGACATGCACATAGTGGACACAATTCAAACACTGAGTCATTTGTAACCTGACTGGGAGAAGCTTATACACGGTCCATGTACTGACTGGACTTGATTTGCATGCTTAGTGGACAATGTTTATCTATACAGATGATAGTGGATAGGCTTTATTCACTAGTGGACACTGGTGATATACTATACGGCCATTATTCATGCACTTCCTGGGCACTGGTTATTCACTTAGTAGATATCATGTTTACAGCGACTGGTCATACACTGAATGGACATCATCCACAGACTGACTGGACACTGCTCATACATAATTTATACACTGACCGGATGTAACTCATGGGTTAAGTGGACATGGTCTGTGTGCTGACTGGACACCGGTCATACATTTAGTGGAAATCATCCAAGTACTGACTGGGTGTTGTTCAGAAATTAGTGGACATCATATATACACTGAATGGTCATAGGTCATTCACTGAGTGGTTATCATTTACACACTGGCTGGACATTAGCTATACAGTACATTAAGTGAACATAATTCCTATACTAACTGGACACTGACCATACAACTCGTGGATTTCATCCACAAATTGACTGGACGTCACTCTCACTCCAGACCGCACTTGCTCATCAGCTAGATGCTCTTAATTCATTCCCTGGACAGTGCACATATACTGACTGGACATCATTTTTTGCACTCTGACCACACACTGATCCCATTGGGCACAGCTTATAAACATACTGGACATCACTCAAAGACCAACTGGACACCAATCGAGCACTGCACCTAAGCAGACTGAATGTGGTAACAAACCCCTTTTGCACATCTTAGCCACTTACAGCACGGACTCCTCCAGCTGGATGCTGTTCATGAACTGGCAGAAAATCATTTGCTGACCTGTTGTCCTGACTGCCCGCTGGCATTTAAGTGAATTGACTTCAAGTATCTTCCTCAAGCTAAAAGTGTCCAGACGCTACACTGCTCTGCAGACTGGACACTCCTACTCCCAGTGAGGATTTTGTGGATCCCCATTGGTTCAAATGCAGATAAGCGCAATGGTGCCCTGTTCTCAGAATATGTGGGCACTGGCACCCTGCGGGCCTGTTTACGTATTCCTGAGTATGCTGGGATCGCTTGACATTTTTATC
Organism: Polypterus senegalus; assembly: GCF_016835505.1. Classification (NCBI taxonomy): domain Eukaryota; kingdom Metazoa; phylum Chordata; class Cladistia; order Polypteriformes; family Polypteridae; genus Polypterus; species Polypterus senegalus. The sequence goes on along the minus strand of NC_053170.1, from coordinate 9,159,371 downwards.
AAGCTTGATAAAAAGCAAAAAATAAACGTTCACCTTTATGAGTAAATGGCGCGCCAGCTTTGATCTGTCTGAGGCGAAAGGTGTTGCTGCCGATGAAAGAAATGGCATGGCATGCCAGCAGCCACCTGACATCTGCAATTGTGCAACCACCACACTAAGTCCAATCACCCCAAAACCAGACCCCCACCTGGACTGACATCAGAGTGGCACCCTAGCCCGTCACAGCCATATCTCATTTATGTGTGTTGAAACAGTATAACTCCATAACTGGCCCTGGCTATGGTGCCACACAGGTGATAGCATAACTGGATGTACAGAAGCAACAGCAGAAGAGCCCTTCTAAAAGGTAAGAAACACCAAACTGGAAGCTGGAACCTCGGGCTGGCATCCAGATGCCACCCAAAACCCTCGCAAGATCAGCTTGCCTTGACGCACTTCCACGAGTGTGGCAGGATCGTCCTCCTGTGCCCAAGCTCTAATTATCTACAAAAACTGGCGCTTGCAGAGGAGTATCAGATGACGCCAGAGAGCACGTGGACTACTTCAAGGTGCCACTTTGGGTGCTCTGCGGGAACTGGCACCAAGCTTTGCTGCTGAGTGCTGCTCCATGTAAACAACGGTTTAAAGTTTCCAAACATCAGGTTTAAAAAAGAGAGAGCGAGAGGGAGAGATGGAGACAGACCACACTGGAACCTGTAAGAAGATGCCCACTAACACTCCTTTCTAGCCTCATAAGGTTCTGCCAGTTTGTATGCTGGACTGTGCCCTGGCAAATCACCATGGATGCAAAAAATGTACGACATCTGTTGCTGCTGGCCAATGTGGGGAATGTGGAAAAGAAAGAAATTGGAATGCCAGCCAAGGAAGTGGCATCCTAAGGTGGCATATGAGAGATTATACCCGTGTGTCTGGTGAGCAGTTATGCAGCTCTCACACCTCTAGGCTGGCCCATTTCTTCTGTTCCACTACATCCTGCTTTTTCTGTCTCAATTTGATTCCCAGCACCCAAACTTACCAACCAGCTCCCAGTTTACTGGTTTCCTTTCTAAGTGATCAACAAGTAATTTAAACTACTGTCATTTTATATAGCGCCTTTCACATCCAGGAGTTTAACTGGTAACCTTTATTCACAATATGACTGAAACATCACAGTCTTCAAAAGGACTTAAACATCTATGCATTTCTCTATTACAGGCTGGCAGCACTGGGTTCAAAGCAGCAAACCACACTGGATTAGGATGCCAGTCTATCACTGTCTACATACAAGCACACTGGAGTAGTTTTGGGTTTACAAACTCCACAATCACTGGGATTTGGAGAAGAAACTGGAGAGACAGGAGAACATGAAAACTCTACACACAGAGTGGCCAAGCTGGGATTTGAACCCAGGTCTCTTTAGTTGTGAGACTGCGGCACGTGATTTTAGCAGACTAAATTTCATATTGCACCTTACCTCACACTATCACACCCACTTCACTCATCCATCCAAGCTAACTTACATATCTGTGGGGGAAATCCCATGTGGACACAGGGAGAGCGTGCAAGCTCGCTGTATGGAGCTTTGGGGATAAAGCATGTGACTTCCTCCATCCATGTTGTAAATTTAGTTATGCCATTACAGGCTTGTTGGGTATCCCAGTGGCGTGAGGTTCAATTCATATTACCTGCCAATCCATTGCAGTTCAAATGTAAGGCACTGGGCCTGTTTGGCACCATCAACCAAGCAAACCTGCATATCTTTGAGATGTGGGAGACAAATCAGAGAACTGTGAGGTGACTCCACATGACCACAGTGAGAACATGCAAACTCCACAGAGGTCATATCAGAGCTGGGGTATGAACACAGCTCTCTGAAGCTTTGAGAACGTGTCATATGATTTCACCAGTACTACCATACCATCCATTTTGTGAATTTAATTATCTCATTACAAGTTTGCAGAGTATACCAGTGACATGGGGTTCAAGGCTGTATGGCCCACTAGTCCACTGCAGGTGACACTTACAGTTGCTGGGTTTGTTTGGAGTTGGCAACTAAATCAACTTGTATTTCTCTGAGATGTGGAAAGCAAGTTGGACAATTGGAAGGAAATGCCAAATGGGCACGGGCAGAACATGCCATCACTACAGAGGAAGTGTCTGGGGTAAGATTCGAACCCATTTCCCAGGGGCATTGACAATGTGACATACAAGTACATGAGTCCTTATTTTATATTGTTCTTAACTTGATACTATCACATACGATTCATTCAGCCCTCCCTTTTGGTGAAGACCACCATATTCATTAGAATGACTTCTGAACGCTCACTGACTGCACTAAGTATGTACAGTAAATGATGGCCACCATCACTTTGAAATTCATTTTCCCTACGTCTGGTGCCTACTGACTCACCAGTACAAGAAAACCCCACATATGATATGCCATTGGATTCACTTTGAGGTCTAGTTAGCAAAATGTTCAGCTTTTGGGGGTCTTACCTTATTTTTGGCTATCTAGACCCAAATATCCTTAATTTTCAGGGTATTGTTGGCCCATATTTTAAGCATGAAATGACACTCTTATGATACAGAGTAAACCAATAGTTGTCTTCAGCAAAAATAACCAGAAGGACATCAAGTTGGTACAACATCTGACCCCAGGGGTTCACGCTCCAATGGGATACGAGGGGTCAAAGTTATTCCTTTTCACAAAACTTTGAAAAAAAATGCAGGATCGGTAATACAGGCACGTGGAGTGTCATTTTATTCAATTTTGAGATTGATTCTCTACCGGTGGTCCTAGCTCTCTACCAGCCATCCCCAGTGGGTTAGAAATGACAAATTTCACACCTAAGCATGTGGGGTATCATTGTAGACTATTTCAAGGTCAGTGATCATGAATATGATGTTATTTTTGATTTCTGATCCTTTGCTAGGGGCCATTCAGCGCCCCTCAAACCCTACCTACCCTGTCATCGTCACAGTCGTCTCCGTCATGAAATATTGATGTCAGTCTTGTATGTCACGAATGTCTTCATAGAATATTTACAACAGAGGGAGGCTCTGGAACAAAGGAAGGTACTGCAGACCAGGGGTTAGCTGGCACAATAGAACTGCCTGAGGGACAATGGGTGACTGACACCAAATACCAAAACCTCCTCCCTGTCCTTTGACCCAGGCATGTGGGACATATGCTGCCTCTACAACCCTTTCACAGTAAGAAACCAAGCCTCTTCCTTCTTCCTAAAGAACAGAATGCTTGATCCTAAACAGTCAGGTGTTAAGAGGGCCATTCCACCAATATGGCTCTACTTACTGTTGTCAACACGTTATGGACAGCTAGAGCCAGCATAATATCATCTGTTCTCATCCTCCTAGATGTCTCCTTATCTGCCTTTAACACAGTTAACTTTCTTGCCCCCCTATCTCACCTTCTCACTGTTGGGATTGCCCTCAGGTGGTCTAAGTCCTACCTCTTGGGCAGATCTTCCCATGTGGAGAAAAGTCAAGGGTACACCAGGCAAGCATGGTGGGGGTGCTGGACCCTCTTCTATTCTCTCCTCAAAGGCCCTGTCATCCAGTCCCTTGATTTCACCAATCAGTGCTACTGAATGTCGATGGTACGTAGCTATAGCTGTCTTTCCCTCCAGTGGACCACAAGGTATCAGCTAGAATCTCAGGAAGTCTCACTGATATTGCAACCTGGATGTAGGAACAGCAACTCCAGCTCAACCAGGGAAAGACAGACCAGCTCATCCTTCTCTGTTCAGCTCGGCTCATCATCACTAACACCTGCCAAGACGGTATGGAAAATTGGGGTGATGATCAGCTGTCCGTCACTGACCATGTTACAACGGTCTCTCAGCCTTTCAGATTCATTTTATGCAACATTTGCAAGATCAGACCATATCTGACGAATTATGCAGCACAACCCCTGGGTCAGGCTTTGGTATTGTCACATCTGGACTACTTCAACTCTCTGAGTGCAAGCAAGCTTTGTTATGGACTGGCATCCCATCCGGGTTTGGTTTCTGCTTTACACTTAATGCTGGCTGCTAGACTGCTAAACTGGATTAAGCAGGTACTGTCAGGTCCCTAATTATTTGGACAGTGACATCATTTTCATAATTTTGGCTCTGTACAGCACCACAATAGATTTGAAACAAAGCAATCAAGATGGGATTGGCGTGTAGACTTTCAGCTTTAATTGAATGGATTCAACAAAAATATCACATGAAGCTGCTTAGAAAAAAACAGCATGGTCCCCCTGCTTTCAGGGGCTCAGAAGTATTTGGACAAACTAACATAATCATTTTCGATTTTTGGTTGAAAATCCTTTCCAGTTAATGACTGTCTGAAGTCTGAGCCCACGACCTTCTCCAAGTCCTGGGTTTCCATCTTAGTGATGCTTTGCCAGGCCAGCCGTCTGCAGGTGCTGCTTGTTCTTTGGACTTTCTGCCATCAGTTTTGTCTTCAGCAAGTCAAAGGCATGGGGTCAGTTGATTGTCTTGGCCATTGAAGAATATTTCACTACTTCGTGCTGAAAAGCAATTGGTTTATGTTTTATCTCATCATCTCATTCCATCTGCACTGTGTGAAGCAAAGGCCTATGCGTTTTGCAGCCTTTATCCAAATCTGAGCAGACAGTATAGTGCCCTGGACACTTCAGAATTCATCCTGCTACTTCTGCCAGGAGTCGCATCATCAATAAACACCAGTGACCGACTTCCATTGGCAACCATGTATGATCATGCCCTAACACTGCCTCCACCGTGTTTCACAGATGATGTGGTATTCATCAGATCTTGAGCCATTTCCTCTCTTCTCCATACTCTTCTCTTTCTAACATTCTGGCACAAACTGATCCTAAGTTCCTTTGACCAAAGAAAATTGTTCCAGAACTGGACAGGCTTTTAAAAAATGTTTTCTGGCAAAGTCTAATCTGTCTTTCCTATGCTTGAGGTTTGCACCTTGTGGTAAACCCTCTGTCTTTACTTTCATGAAGCCTCCTCTTTGTTTTAGACTTTGGCTATGACAGGTCTACCTCCCGGAGAGTGGTCTTGGTTTGGCTAAATGGCATTTGTCTTCCTTCTGGGGTTCCTGAGATCACCAGTGTGTTCCTTCTCTTTAAGAATGTTCCAGAAGGTTGATCTGACCACTCCTCATTTTTCTGCTATCTCTCTAAATGGGTTGTTTTGTTTTCTCTGCCTAATGATATCCTGTTTTTTACTTGCATGGACAGATCTTTGGACTTCATATTGAGAGTTCACAGTGACAGCTTCGAAATGCAAATAACACACTTGGGATCAATTATGGACTTTTTACCTGCTTAATAGTTAATGAAAAAATGGAACGGCTATGGAACAGCTTGTCAGTCAAATGTCCATATACTTTTGAGCCCCTGGTGATGGGGGGCTATACAGAAAAATGGCTGTCACCCCTAAATGGTATTTTTGGTAAACCCCTTAAATTAAAGCTGAAAGTCTATACTTCAATCACATAATGGCTCCTTTATTTCACATCCATTGTGGTGGCGTACAGAACCAAAATTATGAAAATTGTGTCACTGTCCAAATACTTATGGACCTGACTGTATGTTAATGGAAGAAAGAATAAGGAAAGCTTTTAAAGTCCTCACCATTGCATTTATTTCATTCCCACTCAACCTGGCAAACACAGATCTTCTCATTTTCCCAGCTTTTCCATTTATTCAGCAACCCCTCTCTGTTTAGCTTGGCTCTTTATTGTTAACATCCGCCAAGTCTGTTCACAACCTTGGGGCGGTGACTGATGACAACCTGTCCTTTACTGACCATGTTGCAACTGTCATTTTATATAATATCCACATGATCAGACCATAGCTAAGAGGGTATGCACCATTACACCTGGTCCAGGCTTTGGTCTATTCATGTCTGAAGTACTGTAAATCTCTAGTGGTCGGAGTAAAGTACCAGCGTGTGTTAGTAGGCAGCAGTAGAAGATTCAAAATGCAGAGGTATCTCCGGTGTTCACGTGGGCACACGTCACTCCTCGTTCCAGATCTCTACACATCCTTGATTCTCTGCTACAGAGTATATGGAGACACTGTGCTCCATCTCGATCACTGAGGTCAGCTGCTGAAAGATATCTGGTGATGCCACCTCTGTGTGGTATCAATTGTCACTCCAGACTCTTTTCCTGTGTAGCCCCTGGCAGGTGGAACGAGTTGCCCACCTCCATTTAGACTGCTGACTCGCTCAATGTGTACGTTTGAAGACTTTCCTGTTTGCTGGATTTCTGTCTAACTGATGATGGCTTTGATTGGTCACTCACTTGTATTTTGTTCCGAGCTCCTCACCTGTGATGATTAATTTTGTCACTTTGTCCTGTAAAACTTGATCCCAAACAGTCCCACAGGCTGATGTTTACTCGATTATGTTGACCTCTTATGTAAGTCACTTTGGGTAGAAGTATCTGCTAGTCAAATACAAGTAAATTTTGATTTTTTTTTTTTACGGTTTGGTTTTGTCTTCAGTCGTAAGGGTGGTTCTGTGTGCATGAGATCTGACGACCAATGAGCACTTAGCTGAACGTACAATGCATATAAACCAGTGACAAGAAATGAGAGATGCAGGTGTATTGGACCTGACAAGCTGAAGAGAAGCTCCTCTGTGCAGTGTCTCGAGTTATATGTACCACGACAGAATGACACAAAGGGCAAAACGGGCAGAGACAGTGGCTGAACTCGCCATAATTCGCCATAGCTGTAAACCCCTCATACAGTACCAGTTCTGTCAGGCAGCACAGAAAAAGTGTCAAGCTCCCCATATTTGGAAAACATGAAACCATGGCAGAAATCCAACATAGACTGAGATGAGAAACCAGACTGGTGGAGCCCAAGCCACAGACCACCACAGTGTGAGGTTCAGAGGAGCTGCACAAACCCCAAACACACACACACTTTTCTTCTCATCCCAATCCGTTAAAAACACCAGTAAGGCGATGTGCACCCTCTGAGATGGGCGCTATATAAGAAAAGAAAAAAAAAAGCACATGAGTCGACATGCAGGTGCCTGTGGCTTTTTTGCTTAATTATTTTTAAAAGCGAGTTGAAACATGCATGAGTACGTGTAGATAAAAAACACTTTGTGAATTTCACGAAAAAAATGCAAAGAATGCCCTTTGGATTTAGGATTTCCTCCGCAAGCCTTTAAGTGCTAACTACATCACTGACCCCTCTGCCCTTCCTGCAGTGTTTCCTCTTTAGGATACAAATGCAGATGTTAGGAAACCATTGCAGTGATGCCAAAAAATCTTTTGGGGTGTTAATCTCCATGAGAGGTGCCCATCCATCCATCCTTCCATTTCCTGCCACTTATCAGTCTAAGCAAAGATGCCCAGACATCCCTAATCCTCCCACCAACTCTTCCATCTCCTCCTAGGGTGTACCAAGGTGTTCCAGGCTCAATCAAGACATACTACCTCTCCAGCATGTCCTGGGTCTGCCCTGTGTTCCGCTCCTGGTTAGACATGTCAGAAACATCTCTGCAGAGAGGCGTGGATGAGGCATCCCAATCAGATACCCAAACCCCATCAAGTGGCTCCTTTTGTTGCAGAGGAGCAGCAACTCTACTTTGAACTCCTCACCGAATGCCTGCGCTCCTCACCCTGTCTCTAAGACTGTGGAGGAAGCTCATTTCTGTCACTTGTGTCCGTGACCAGTTCATTTACTCATTACCCATGGTTCGTGACCACAGATAAGGACAAGAACATAGATTGTCCAGTAAATCAAGAGCTTCGACTTTTGTCTCCCTCTCTCTCTTTACCACTAACATGACTGCCACAACCCATCTGTTGATCTACTGCTCCCATCTTCCCTCACTTGTGAACAAGACCCCAAGACACTTAAACTTCTCTGCTTGAGGCAGCAACTCATTCCCAACCTGGAGAAGGCACTCCATGACCTTCATGAATCGCCACCTTATCATGGTGGAGCGGTTTGTGTGTCCCACTGATCCTAGGAACTATACTGACTGGGGCTGTCATCCAGAGTAGGATCACTCAAGGCAAATGGGTCTAAGATGAGGCACCAGACTAAGTGCAGTTCAATCAACCTTTATGAAAGTTTGACCAAGGACCCAGTAACCTCGCCCGGAAAATGGAAACTGGGGTCTGATCCCTCTCATCGGTGAGTGCCTGCTGGTCAGACCCTTACCCATGGCACCTGGCTGGGCAAAACACAAATGTACACCACAGGGCTGTCCTTCAGTGGGCCCACCACCAGCAGAAGCAGTCATAAGGGTCCAGAGCATTATATTTTGGTGGACTGAACCCTGGATACCGGAACTGACTGTAGAGCGAGATGCTATATTACTGTAAATATAACAAAGTTTCATTATTTAGGGCGGAGGATGTGAGTTGTCCATTGTGGGATCTCGGGATGGAATGTAGAAGAAGTGAAGCCAAGTGGGCAACAGAAAGAGTTGGGATGAGATCAGCTGCTGGATTGTGTGGTACAGTCTTCCATCGACAGTCTAAATCCACTTAATTTGTAAAAGAGAGAAGTCCATCCCAATGGTACTGTAAAAGGAGAAAACTATCTTTTAGGTATAAAGGGTCCTTATTGTCTCAAAGTACAATGAAATTCTTACATGCGTTTAGTGTACACAGTTTTATCTTTTCAATAAGTCTGGTCTCCATACATTTCATACATGAAAGAACACCTAGAGAACAACCCATTTATATATGGGGAAAGCATGCAGACTACACACAGATGATATTCAGGCTGGGATCCCAACCCAAATCTCTGCTGCTCACTTTAAAAACATGGAGCTGCAGTGCCCAGAAGAAACACAAAGTGGCACCACTCAGTCTTTGCTGGGTGATCCCCTGCCCAAATTCCTAAGGCAAATTCCTATCATTTCTCCCACCCCGGCCCTTAGCGTCCAAAATAGGAAAAAACAAATAGGCGCAGCCGTGCTGCTTTTGTCACAACACGAGACCGCCCTCCTCCCATTGACCGCCAGCAACACGCTGCACTGAGGGCCATCATTACAGCCTCCTGCTAAAGCCCTCATGAATGCATGACTAGACAGATGAAGCTGACATCAGCTCATGTGGGGCACAAAGGAAACTCTTCATCAGAGCTCTTAAGTCACTGTCACACATATAAAGCTGTGCTGCTCACATAGACAGATCAGGCAAGAGAGGAAGTGTCACTGACCATGCCACTCTTCTCGTAAAGACAGAACTCCCTAATGAGCCTCACCTTGGCTGTTACTGACCATGTGTGTGGAGATGGGCAAAAGTCAAGGGAAGGGCAGGTGACCTTTGAGCTGAGGTGAGTGACACAAATTACAAAATTGGAAAGAGGCTACCCTGTGAGGGGCAGAGTGACTCAATAAGTCCACTTGAGCAGTTAGTTGGACACAAAGCCCAGGCCCCTTTGCATCATACAACGCAGCATCCTGTGATGCAAACTCCAGTCGGTGGCATTCAGGTGCCCACCCATGAAGGGGTCTGAATACTTTTTCAATCTACTGCAAGTGCAGAAAGGTATGAAAGTTTATTGTAATGGATAGATGGATGTGAAACACACCATGTAGCATAGATAGATCAATAGATAGATGTGAAAACATAAATTGAAATAATAATAAAAAAAAAATAAGTCTAAATAAATAAATAACTTTTCTCACTACTCCGAGTGCTTTACTTAGAGAGTGGGGAGCCACTTCAACAATTACTAATGTCCAGCATCCAACTAGTTAATGCAACTGCAGACATTTTGCGCCAGTAAAGGTAGAGAGGGAATTAGAGACAGGGCATGATTGGGGGCCAGATTAACTAGGCCATGTTTGGAGGGCAATTTAACTAGGACATAAGGATACATCCTAGTCTTTACAAAGGATGACCAGGGATCTTTTATGACTACAGTGTGTCAGGACCTCGATTTTATATCTCATCTGGAAGATGGTGCCATTTTTTACAGCTTTTTCCCTTGTTGGTCTCCCATTCAAGTACTGGCTGGGCCTGAACATGCTTAGCTTCAGATGTGACAGATACGAAAGGCCCTACATAAAACATACTGTAGATGGATACGAAAGGTACCACATGATAGATTGATAAATAGATATGAAAGGCACAATATGATAAACAGATAGATATTAAAAGCACTACATAATAGATACAATAAGAAAATTTGGCTTTTTACAGAATCCCAGTCTTTTAGCTTAATAAGAGGATAATACGTCTATCTGGTTGCTGTGTCCCTGTCATCCAATTAATTGCGCATCACAAACTTTTGCAGTTATAAAATGTATTGCATTTATCATTTCAGCAGATGGCACATCACAAATATTAACCCTGCTTTTACGAAACCTTTACCAAATGGCATATCAGAGACATTATACAGCATGTATTTCATTTGTCATTCCAACAGTGCATCACAAACACTAAGGCTGCTTTTAGGAATCCCATAGCAAATGGCATACAACAGGCACATGTGCATTGCATGGTGCACTGCAAACGTTAATGCTGACTACTTAGATTTCAGCCAGGCTTAGACGGGTATCACAGCCTGTATACACCAGTATACAAAAAGTAACTGACAGATATGAAGAGCACTACATCATATATTTTTAAATGTCGTTTGAATTTATTTTCCTTCGCTCCACTAATCCGGCATCCCCGTTAAGCCCAACATTATGAATTCTAAACTTGTCAAAAGTGTCCAGGCATTAAAGAGCCTGATGTGAAAGTTGTTTTTTTTTTTTAAAGTCGTAACAGATAGCCGTCAGTGTGACAAAGAGGCGGTTGTGTCTCGTCTACCTTTTATAAACTGCTATTGTTAACTTTCGAGCCGCTCCGCTTTCTGCCGCACAAACAGCAGCGCCCGTTTCCTGGAGCCAGACCTGCGCATGCGCTGCTCTGTAACTCGATCTTTTGGTCTTTTATTCCGGGCAAGTTGCATGAAAACCTCAAATGAAGCTCATTATTAATTCAGGCTCACCACTTTCACACTTGCATACCTTGTTTTCTTTGATGATGGCGCGGTGCGAGTATCTATTACCACCTGAAACCTCATTCCGCCTTTTTAAAACACTGTCGCAGTTTGGGAATATGTAATCAGCCGTGATCTTTATTTTCTGGAATGCGTATGCAAGGCTAAAGTAAGGCGTACTCTTTGTGTGTGTGCGTGAAGCTGATTATTAGCAACACACGTCAGCTCTCTCGATAAAACTGGCTTTCAATTTCAAAGGCAAATCATCCACAATTAAATACATTTAACAAAACTGGACACGTTTCAAAAGTCGACAAAACGCGACGTGGATGGTAGCGCATACATACTTTATTAGTCTTTGACTGACGCCTTTACAACATTTGAAACACATTAGTTGCACTTCTTTTCTGTTCTCCAATTGGAGCACAGACAGGTGAAGTGACTTGCTCAGGGTCACACAGTGTCAGTAGCCGGATATGAACTCACAAACTAGGGGTCTGCAATCCAGAGCCTTAACCAATGCGCCCCAATGTAAGCAGCCTTGTTGAAGGGCTGCACTTGTTGACTCTCTTCAGTATTTTTCCTACAGTGGGACAGTTAAAACCCAGCCAAAACCACCCAGCCACCCACCCCCAATCCCCCACCGGAAGCTAGAGGGGGCAGCGCATTATCTCCGTTATCTCGCCACTCCAGAGCCACTTCAGCCGATCGCGTATCGCTCACACGGGCAGGCAGCCGATCTGTTGGAAGGGTTAAAGCGCCCAGCAGGCCACTCTGGTCACCCTTGAGGGTTCACCACGTGGAGAGGCGCTGATGTCGCAACTTGTCGAGCAACTTTGCTTTTATCCTTTCATAATTCCTTTGCCTTTCGTCATACTAAGCAGCTCTTCGTGTTGTCGTTCTTCACACATCCTCTGCTGTGTATATTTACAGTGCCATTAATGGATTTCAACTAGCCGGGAGGAGAATCTAAAGGACAAACAGGTTCTTTCAATAATATTATGACTGCACAGGGGTAGGAGTCTGCTTTTAGAGGGCTGCTTCTTGAAGAAGCAGGCTACAGGGCTGCCAAAACGCCTCTTTTAGAATGAACATCCTGCTATTAAAAGCACCGTGTCATCTACAGTATATCAAAGAGACTAACTCCTTAATTGCTGGTCACGACATTTTGATTTTGTTTCAGGCTTTAGAATTTGAGCATTTTCATAAGGGCCGCATCGGTTAACGCATCACAGCTATAAAATATTGGCTTCCAATTCTGTTTGTGTGTAGTTTGCAAGTTCTCAATGTCAACTTTTAAAAATAAAGGTGCCAAAGTGGTTCTTTAGAACGGAGCCAGAGGGGAATCAAGAAAGGAGCGATCCACCAGTAGGTTCCAGAAGGAATTTTTATTTATTTAGATCAGTAATGGGTTCCATTGGTAACCATGCATAGGTGATAACATCCATCCATCCATTTTCTAACCCGCTGAATCCGAACACAGGGTCACGGGGGTCTGCTGGAGCCAATCCCAGCCAACACAGGGCACAAGGCAAGAACCAATCCAGGGCAGGGTGCCAACCCACCGCAGGACGCACACAAACACACCCACACACCAAGCACACACTAGGGCCAATTTAGAATCGCCAACTCACCTAACCTGCATGTCTTTGGACTGTGGGAGGAAACCCACGCAGACACGGGGAGAACATGCAAACTTCACGCAGGGAGGACCCGGGAAGCGAACCCGGGTCTCCTAACTGCGAGGCAGCAGCACTACCACTGCGCCACCATGCCACCCATAGGTGATAACAGATTTTTGAAATGCTAATTGAGTTGTAATTTTAAAAGGACAGTCACACAGGCTAAGCTCAGGGTTACTGGATCTGTTCGCATGGTAATAGGCCGCCTAATACACATTAAAGATTCCAGTTTTTTTCCGTCCAAAGAACCAACTTCTTAAGCAAAGAGCTTTCCCAGAATGAAATGGTTCTTTGTCAAGCAATCCTTCTATGCGAACTATTTCCCAAAAGAACTATCCACATGAAGGTTTCGAGAAAGTAACCTTTTTATTTAGATCCATAACAGGCTCCAGAGCTAACCATGAACAGATGATAATGCTTTTCTGAAATATCAGTGGCTTCCCGATTTTAAAAACAAATGACACAGGCTAAGTTCAAATTTTCTTGATCTGCCAGGCCTTGCTGCCATGTCTAATGCCATCCTCTGTGCCAGGGGCCTGAATGCCATTCAGACCTGTGTCACTGGGACACATTCCCCCATTTAAGCCAGTTGGAAACATCTGGAGGAAGGTTCATAGCCCACCATACATTTAATATTTTGGTTTTGTCCACCTACTAGGAACCTTTTCAAAGCTCAAACAGACAATTTCATATACAGGGAACTCTTCACGGAATGAAAAGGTTCTTTGTCAGGCAACCCACTAAAGTAACACCCATCCAGTAAGTGTGGATGTCCAGTACGTGTGGGCTTTCACTTCCATGTTCTCTAGCTTTACTCCCACATGTCGAAAAGGTGCATGCAACCTGAAATGGCGAACCTAAATTGTGTGGATGTATTATGTGATGTGATGGTACAAGTTGCAACCTTCCTCCAGATGTTCCGAACTGGTTTAAATGGTGAATGTGAAGCAGTAAACATTATTACATGTTGTAAAATCTAGTGACAAGGGTTCGAATGACATTCAGGCCCCTTGCATCGACAACATTACTAGACACATCAACAAGCACTGTGGAGCAAACAGTATGTGCCAGGTCCGGTTCCAGGGGGACATTGAGCCAGTTTAAGCCCCCACCGCACCCAAGTATCAAGTCAAGCCTCCAACCCACTCCCTACCTGGTGGAGTTTAGTTAGTTTATCACACAAGTATTTGAGATGCCTCCTTACTGTTTTGGTCAGGAGCGAGGGCTGTGTGGCACATTTGTCTGTTTTGACAATATTCTTTTTTTTTAAGATAGAAGGTCCATAATCCATAAACTCTGAACTTCTTGTTTGTTTTTTTTTTGAAGCACTAGATCATGAGGACCCTTTTGGAAGGGCTGGATGGGACACAAGGTTACTGCTGGGCACAACCCCACGGTTTAGAGTCTCCAGTCCTGCTTACAGACTACTAATAGGAAGACACAAAAATAGCATGCAAAGTCACCAAAGAAGCCATCCTGTTGACAACCGTGTATTGAATTTATGGAAAGTAAGTAAATACAGTAAGTAAGCAAAGTAAGTCAACATTTTATTTGTAAGGCCCACTTTAAAACACAGTGCTGTCCAGCATTACAAGAACATTGCTTTGCAATGAAATAGAACATTTTGCTTTGTCAAGCAATGGATCTTCAGGGAACCACACAACCTAGTAAAGTGCCATTAGAGAACCATCCATCCATCCATTCTCTTCCACTTATCCGAGGTCGGGTCGGGGGCAGCAGCTTAAGCAGAGAGGCCCAGACTTCATTCTCCGGCCACTTCTTCCAGCTCTTCCGGGAGAATCCCAAGGCGTTCCCAGGCCAGCCGGGAGACATAGTCCCTCCAGCGTGTCCTGGGTCTTCCCCGGGGCCTCCTCCCGGTTGGACGTGCCCGGAACACCTCACCAGGGAGGCGTCCAGGAGGCATCCTGATCAGATGCCCGAGCCACCTCATCTGACTCCTCTCGATGCTCTACTCTGAGCCCCTCCTGGATGACTGAGCTTCTCACCCTATCTTTAAGGGAAAGCCCAGACACCCTGCGGAGGAAACTCATTTCAGCGCTTGTATTCGCGATCTGTTCTTTCGGTCACTATCCATAGCTCATGACCAAAGGTGAGGGTAGGAGCGTAGATCGACTGGTAAATTGAGATCTTTGCCTTACGGCTCAGCTCCTTTTCACCACGACAGACCGATGCAGAGCCGCATCACTGCGGACGCCGCACCGATCCGCCTGTCTATCTCACGCTCCATTCTTCCCTCACTCGTGAACAAGACCCGAGATACTTGAACTCCTCCACTTGGGGCAGGATCTCTCCCCCAACCCTGAGAGGGCACTCCACCCCTTTTCCGGCTGAGGACCATGGTCTCGGATTTGGAGGTGCTGATTCTCATCCCAGCCGCTTCACACTCAGCTGCGAACCGCTCCAGAGAGAGCTGAAGATCACGGCCTGATGAAGCAAACAGGACAACATCATCTGCAAAAAGCAGTGACCCAATCCTGAGTCCACCAAACCGGACCCCTTCAACACCCTGGCTGCGCTGAAATTCTGTCCATAAAAGTTATGAACAGAATCGGTGACAAAGGGCAGCCCTGATGGAGTCCAACTCTCACTGGAACGGGCTCGACTTACTGCCGGCAATACAGACCAAGCTCTGACACCGGTTGTACAGAGACCGAACAGCTCTTATCAGGGGGTCCGGTACCCCATACTCCCGGAGCACCCCCCACAGGATTCCCCTAGGGACACGGTCGAATGCCTTTTCCAAGTCCACAAAACACATGTAGACCGGTCGGGCAAACTCCCATGCATTAGAGAACCATTATTTGAAAAAGTGTAAGAAAGAATGACACATCTAGCAACTCATTATTATTTCATTTCACATTTCAGCTGTGTCTCAAATGTTGTAAATCACTCTGGAGAAATAAAATACAAAACATAAACCTCGGCACATGGGTCAGAACATAACATTTCAACACAGACGATGTTTGTCATAGTTAACAACTTGAAGACACATTATGCTTATTCATAGGATATTGAAAAAAGGCAAGTCTTAAACCTGGACTTAAAAAACTGACATGGCGGATCTTAGGTTGAAGGGTATACATTTCCAAAGTCAAGGGGCAGCAACAGTACAAGTCTGGTGGCTTTAATGCTTCAAAGCTTCAGGCACAAAGAGCACAAGGCAATTTATAGACCTGAATGAACGTGTCAAGATTTATGGTTGGAGCAGGTCAACAATATAAGAAGGTGCCAAACCATTAAGAGTTTTAAAGACCAACGCTAAGACCTTGAACTGTATCCTAAAATGAACCGGAAGCCAGTGCAATGAGGCTAACACTGGGTTGATATATTGCCTCTTGAAAGTGCCAGTCAGCAACCGTGCAACCGCATTCTGAACCAGTCGTAGGCGTGACAGAGCTGAGTGGCTCACACCTACATAAAGGGAATTACATAATCTAAGGGAGAAGTCATGAAAACAAGGATTCATTTTTCTAGGTCAGCATGAGACAGGAACGACTTTGTTTGCCTTATTATCCAAAGTTCAGAGAAACTGAACATAAGAAATTTGACAAATGAGAAGAGATCCATCTGTCCATTTGTCACTCATTTGTTTAGCTAACAGTTAAGCTGTCCCAGTATCTCATCCACATACTTCTTAAAGGTTGTCCAGGTTTCTGCTTCAACTCCATGTCTCAGTAGTTTTTTTCCAGATCCCCACAACTAATGAAGTGCTATCTGGCTTCGGTCCTAAATGCACGTCCCCTTAATTTCTACAAATGTCTATGATTATTTGATTCACCGGTAAGCTGACAGAATTCTGCTGGATCTGCTTTATCGATGACTTTGAGTATTTTGAAAACCTGGCTGTGGTCCTCACGGAGTCTCCTCTGCTCAGACTAAACAGGTTTAATTCTCAGAGTCTGTCACTGTAGAACATCTCCTTAAACTCTTTCGGGGCTGATGTCGACTTTTGTCAAAAAGAGGAATGGCAATCAACTGTACACTGTGACAAAACCAACTGTTATGTTTTAGTTGGACTCTCGATGTCTGAAGGAACGTTAGATTCATTGGTCTGACGAGAGGTCCTGCGCTTTTGTGAGTAGCAAGGCGCAAACAACAGCAAAAATGGTACGGAGATCTGGCGAGAGATCAAAGCGAATGCGTAAAGCGAAATGCTCCGCAGACGACATTTTGCCTATTATCTCTGAACTGGACTATGACTTGTCGGACTCTGATTTTGATACAAGTGATCGAAAACGAATGTGAGGTTCCAGCTTCAGCTGATTGCTCCCCAGCTAATCGTGGCACTGACCATTTTCACCAGGTAGAACTGCCACTTAACAATGATACGCTGTGGTAGAAACCACATTGCAATGCACTGCCACCATGACCACTGCTGCCCCAGTCACGCAAAGACAGCCTGGCAGCAAACCTGCTGTACATTCTTCGCAAACTGGCAGCCACAGCACGCAGCAACAGACGTCTTATCTCGATTTCTGTGTGAAACTGTTGCTTTTCAGAAACTGATTTTTGCAAAAAAATATTCAGCCCTCAAAGAGTTAAGTCCTGGGATGCATTTGGTTGCTGTCCTCTGCAGAGCTTTAACTTCAACTGCTTTTTACCACTTAACTATTTTTTTTTTTTAAATTAAGGTCAGGGTCAAAAAAAAAAACTTTAGATACCAGATCTGCCATTTCATAGATAAGCAGAAAGAGCCAAGCATATGCAACCATGCACCTATGACAAAACGTCCAACAAATACAATAACATCTGTCTTGTCATCACTGCAAACTATACATCACAGAGGACTCACCTGGGCCCTCAACTCTGCCATTGTGCAAAAACGTCTGTGATGCTTAAAAAAGATCAAGTCCCCGCTATCCTCTCCACGTTCTAAAAGAAGTACTATACACATCATCCTGACCAGCTCCAGCAATATCTGCTATGGAATCTGCAGTGCCTCAAACCGCAAAATCCTGCAGCACACAGTGAAGACAGCCAAGAAGATCATCAGGGTGTCTCTTCCCTCCGTCCAAGACATGCACCACATGTATGGAAGGCTTCCAGCATAATGGATGACCCAACCTGCCCCTGCCATGAACTCTTTTCCCTGTTACCATCTGGCAAGCGATACTGTAGCATTTATGCCCACTCTGCCAGACTGTGTGACAGTTCCTATGCACAGGCTGTGAGGCTCCTCAGCACCCTGCTGCCCTCAAGACCCAAGTGACCATGATAGCAAGCCTTTGAACACACGTATTGACTTCCAATCTGACATGAAGCTCTTACACACAAAAACATGCAAAAGGTGCTTTACATTACATTGCCTATTTCCAGTACTTTTACAAACTTAACTACGTAAATGCTGGACTGAATGTGTGTTAACATACATACAGTATGGTATGATACATACATTCACTGTTGTGAACCCACCTCAGAAACTGCATGGGCAATTCTGCACTTTATTATATCTTGTACTCCTAAGGAAATTCTTGCTGTAAATGTTGAATCTACATTATAATATATGTATAGAGAATGTGTAAAAATCCCAGGAAATCAGCAAATACAGA
Source organism: Polypterus senegalus (assembly GCF_016835505.1). Classification (NCBI taxonomy): domain Eukaryota; kingdom Metazoa; phylum Chordata; class Cladistia; order Polypteriformes; family Polypteridae; genus Polypterus; species Polypterus senegalus. The sequence continues at coordinate 9,141,165 of NC_053170.1, read as the reverse complement.
AAGACTCAAAGCAGCCGTTCATGCTCCTGTCAAAAGCACTCGGATCATAGTTTTTGGTCACATTCGAGTGTTTGATGTCAACATGAATTGAAGCTCCTTACCTGCTGCATCTACATGATTTGATGCAGCACTGCTTCTACATAGACAGATAGAAATATTGATATGAAAGGAACTATGAGATAGATAGATAGATAGATAGATAGATAGATAGATAGATAGATAGATAAGGCACTATATAAGATTGATAGATAGATAGATAGATAGATAGATAGATAGATAGATAGATAGATAGATAGATAGATAGATAGATAGATAGATAGATAGATAGATAGATACTTTATTAATCCAAGGGGAAATTCACATAATCCAGCAGCAGTATACTGATAAAAAAACAATATTAAGGCTCACCCCCAGTGCAACCCTGGTCTGTATTAACCGAGTTAGAAAATGATGTGACATGACAAATTCAATAATAAGTTGATAGCTGTGTCATTCTTTCCTACACTCTTAAAAATACTGGTTCTTTAATGACACTTTAAGGTTCTCTACTAGGTTGGTTGGTTCCCCAAAGAACCATTGCTTGACAATGAGCCATTCCATTCTGGGACAGGTACTTTGCATATGAATTTGGTTCTTTGTGCTAATATGTTGAAAAAAAACTGAAATCTTTAACGTATGGTAGGCTACCTAGCAGAGCACTAACAGATTAAGAAAACCTTAAAACTTAGTCTATTTGATGATGTGCAGTGAGGGGCCTTTTAAAATCAGGAGCCATTGGTAATTCGAACATCTGTTATGATCTAATCATGGTTTTTTACTGTATGGTGCCTGTTACCAAAATAAAAAATTAAGAGATCTTTCTGGAACCTTCATGTAGATGGTTCCTCAATGGCATCTTTCTGAAGTACCACTCTGGCACGTAATGCACTATTACAAATGACAGCTCTCTGATGACAATTAACTGGGCTGTGTGGTTCCGAGCAGCATTAATGTTTGTGATGTGCTTTCTGTTGGAATTACCAATGCAATGCAATTTATTACTAAAAATGTTTGTGATGCCCCATCTGTTGGTAATGACAGAGATGGTAGAGTCATAGCAACCAGCCAGACACGGACAGACACACTGACACTTATTTATCAAGGTAGAAGAAGAGGTTCTGTAAAATGCCAAATTACCCACTGGGGACAAATAAAATGCTATCTATCTATCTATCTATCTATCTATCTATCTATCTATCTATCTATCTATCTATCTATCTATCTATCTATCTATCTATCTAGCTATTATATAGTTCCTTTCATATCTATCTATCTATCTATCTATCTATCTATCTATCTATCTATCTATCTATCCCAGTTATCACAGGGTGCTACGATTTAAAATTTCAATTGTGTCTCAAATGTTGTAATTTGCCTTGGACAAAGGTGTCAGTCAAAAAATAGTAATAATTTATCTCATAATAATCTCTATGAAGAGTTCCAGTCTGGTTTTCGCCCCGTCCATTGTACAGAAATGGCACTTCTTAAAATTATGGCTGCTGACTCTGGTTTAATTCCTGTTCTCATCCTCCTTGATCCGAGTGTGGCCTATTTGTCACACCACTCTCCTTAATAGATTATCTTTTATTGGAGTTAACCACACTCCACTAGATTGGTTCAGATCCTATCTCTCAGGCCGCACTCAGTTCATTCAGCGTAAAACTTTCACATCCCAACCTACCGCTGTTACTTCAGGTGGGCTCTGTCCTGGGGCCTCTTGTTTTTATTATTTACCTTCTTCCCTTGGCAATATCTTTCATAAATATAACATTAATTTTCACTGTTATGCTGATGACAGGGCGGCACAGTGGCGCAGTGGTAGCACTGCTGCCTCGCAGTTAGGAGACCCGGGTTCGCTTCCCAGGTCCTCCCTGCGTGGAGTTTGCATGTTCTCCCCGTGTCTGCGTGGGTTTCCTCCGGGTGCTCCGGTTTCCTCCCACAATCCAAAGACATGCAGGTTAGGTGGATTGGCGACCTGTGTTGGCTGGGATTGGCTCCAGCAGACCTCCGTGACCCTGTATTCGGATTCAGCAGGTTAGAAAATGGATGGTTGGATGCTGATGACATCCACCTCTACCTTGCTAGTAATCCCACCTCTTCTTTCCCACCATCTTCTCTTATTGACTGCATTGCTGAAATTAAATCCTGGTTTTCTTCAAATTTTCTTAAATTAAACAGCGACAAAACTGAGGTTCTCCTCATTGGTACAAAATCATCATTATCCAAAGCCGATAATCTTTCACTTGCTATTGATCACTCCTTTGTTTTCCCTTCACCTCAGGTCAAGAGTCTGGGTGTCATCCTCGACAGTACTCTTATCTTTCCAATCTCACATTAATAACATCACCCGGTCTGGTTACTTCCACCTACATAATATTAATGGCATCCGCCCTTCCTTCACCCATATACCACTGCCATTCTTGATCACAGTCTTGTTATTTCTCATCTGGACTATTGCAGTTCGCTCCTCTTTGGTCTAATAAATCTCTCCATAAGCTTCAGCTAGTCCAGAATTCTGCTGCTCGCATTATAACTCAAACCTCATCTATTCACCATATTACTCCAGCCTTACAGCAGCTTCATTGGCTCCCGATTCGAATTGATTTTAAAATTCTGCTGTTAACATTTAAGGCCATTCATAACCTCTCCCCTCCATATCTGTCCGACCTTCGTCATGTTGCCATTCCCTCTCGTAACCTTAGATCCTCTTCGTCCATCCATCTGACCAACCCTCTCGCCCATCTAACCAGCATGGGGAGCAGAGTGTTCAGCCGTTCTGCTCCCAAGCTCTGGAACTCACTACCTACTGAGCTTAGAATTATTGAATCATTTTCAACATCCAAACTTAAAACCCATCGGTTTAAAATGTCTTTTTCTTTATGATTACAATGGCTTTGTTTGGTTTTAATTGTTATATTCTGGGTATTTTCTGATGTTTTAAGTTGTGTTCATAATGTGCTTTTTTATTTGTTCGTTCGTTGTCCTTGAGTGCTTAGAAAGGCACCTTGTATTAATAAAATGTATTATTATTACGGGTCTGACTGGGGAGGAGGTGCACAATTAAGCTGTAAGGAGATGTTTGACCAGGGACATCGACCCCACACAGTAGTGAGCAAAGATGAAGAGAAAAAAGAAGTATGGAGAAGTACATTTAACAGGTGCCTGTCAGACCCAAGTGGTCCACAGTTAGATTTGCTGTCAGCAAAGTAGGCCTCAGTCCTAAACACTTTGAGTACCACTGCTTCAGAACAATACCATAGGGGAACCATGTTATCTTTCCGAAAGAACCAGAATTTTCCAGACAGAATTTGTATTTATTTATATCAGTAATGGGTTCCATTCATAACCCTGCATAGATGATGACAAGAGTTTTAAAAGCCAATGGCTTCCTGATTTTAAAAGGACAGTCACACAGGTTAAGCGCAGGGTTTCTGGGTCTGTTCATATCCTAATAGGTTGTCCTTTTTTTAAAGCTCAAAGAGCCCTTCTCAGAATTAAATGGTTCTTTGTTAAGCAATGCTTCTGAGTGCCATGAAGGAGTCAGTATTTGTAGGAGTGTCACTTAATCCAATTCAGGAGAGCCCTAGCAGATGGCCCAAACAATTATTTTAAAGAGTATACATGTTACCACTGTGCTAGGTGATGAGAGCGACAAAATGTAAGGAGCCTAGCAAAGCAGACCCCACAGCCTGGACCACATTTGCATTTTCGATTGTGAGGGTGGCACTCCCAATATGTTATGCTGCCAGGTTGGCTGCTAGCTGAAAATTGATGAAATCTATGTGGACATGTGTGTGAGAGTGTGGAGCAATGGCATCCTGGCCAGGAGCTGGCACCTGCATCACTATGGACTTAATAAAGGCATTTGTGACACATCCGCTCATCCATTTTCAAACCCATTTATCCTGTAGCAGCATCACAGGGACTTTGGCACATATAATGTGGCACTTGGTGTCACTGCCCACCCGCCAAGCTGTTTTGCCTGCCTAAGGTAAAGTCACCTCTGATGGAGGATTGCAGGAATCATTGGGCAGAGGGGTCCTTTCATCAGACTGGCTGGCACAGCGCTGTCTCAGCCAATAGGGAGAGGTGGCTTAATGGATGAGGTCTCCAGGACTCTGAACAAATCCAAATCTTATTATGTGATATCATCTAATTCTGCTCTGTACTTGTAATATTTTTATTTTACTATTATGTTTTATTGAGGATTATTTGTGCTTTGTTCTGTGTATTGTATTGTATTTACTCCCTTTTTTGACACCCACTGCATGCCCAACCTACCTGGAAAGGGGTCTCTCTTTGGACTGCCTTTCCCGAGGTTTCTTCCATTTTTTTCCCTACAAGGGTTTTTTTTGGAGGTTTTTTCTTGTCTTCTTAGAGAGTCAAGGCTGGGGGGCTGTCAAGAGGCAGGGCCCACTTCTTGTTTGATTTTGGGCTATACAAAAATAAATTGTATTGTATGTTCCAGTCAGCATCGGGTGCAAGGCAGAAACAAGTCCATCGTAGGGTGAACAGACAAGGTCCAGTTTAGCAATGCCAATCTGCCTAACCAGCATGTCTTTGGGTTGTGGGGGAAAAACCACACAAACACAGAGTGAACATGTGAACTCCATTCAGGAAACAACAGGAATACAAAGCCCTGGCCTCTAGACAGCAAGCGCTAACACTGTGCCACCATGCCTCCCATTTGCAATACAAGCAGGCGCTGTGGCATAGTGGGTAAGGACTCCAAATGCTGAGGTTGTGGGTTCAAGTCCCACTACTGAAATGGTGTGACCCTGAGCAAGTCACTTCACCTTATTGTGTGCCAATCAGAAAAAGAAATGTAACCAATTTTTTGTTTTGGATAAAGGGATCAGCCAAGTAATAATAATAAACTGTCAGGACATGGGACAAAGTTAAGCGGTTAGCATTACTTCTTTAGAGCTTGGCGGACTTGGGTTCAAATGATGGCCCAACCCATGTCTGTGTGGCCTTGGGAACTTCTTCCCAAATAGTATTGTATGTTATGTTAATGATCAACTTTCAATAGATGTGCCTCAACACCCATGTGACTTTTTCAGAATGTTATTATTTTGGGTCTTTTGTTTTCAGCCTTAAGTCCTCAAACTCTGAGGTTGTGGGTTCAAATCCCACTACTGACACCATGTTACCCTCAGCAAGTCACTTCACTTGCCTGTGGTCCAATTGACAAAAGAAAAATGGAACCAGTTTGTTTGTTTTGGATAAAGGGGTCAGCTAAATAATAATAAAATGTTCAGACCTGGGACGGAACAGTTACCACTACCACTAGGGAGCTGAGTAGACTTGGGTTCAAATGACAGCACACCCAGGTCTGTGTGGCCTTTGCACCTTCCTCCTAAAGAGACGTGTATGTTATTTTAATTGTTGACTCTCAGTAAATGCCCCCCCCACCCCATGACTTTCTCAGAATGTTATTATTTTGGGTCTCTAGTTATTTTTTTTTGGGTATCCTAAGCATCATTATTGCAGCCGCAGTGTAGCATAGTAGTTAAACCTTTGGATCTCAAACTCTCAAGTTGTTGGTTCAAATCCCACTACTGACACTATGTCTCCCTGAGCAGGTCACTTCACCTGCCTGTGCACCAATTGAACAAACAAAAGAAATGTAATAAATTGTATCTCAAATGTCCTAAACTCGCCTAGGATAAAAGTGCTGTCAGCCTAATAATGTAATCAACTTTCCAGTCGTTTCCCATATTCCTTGACTTTCGCACGACCTGTTAAACCCCATTAACGGATTTCAATCTTTAAACATGAAAACACGAAGTTAAATGTCGCCTTCTGAATTCTGCCCCCAACGCTAATTCCCACTTTATTGACGTTTTTCTAATCGCAGTGCGTCTAATCATTTTAGCGCTCAGACCCTAATCAGAAGTAACATGAGATGTTTGACATTTAAGTCCCCTGGACAGCTACAGGGGTGATAAAATGTAAACTGGCGCACTTCCTTAACTCGTTCACAAAGTTGGGAATGAACTTCGATTTGAAGGAACATTCAAAGACATTAAAAACAAAGCAGAACTAACTCCGACCTTCGAGGAGATGGGTGTATATAATGTGCCTCCTGACCTGCAGCTCACACCAGGCGACCTCCACCGTGGTCTCCGTGTCCAGACCCTTGTAGACTGTCTTGAAGGAACCCCTTCCGATTTCAATATTAAACTTCAGGTAACGGCCGTCAGGTGAGATGGCCACCGCTTTCGTCTCCACGTCCTCTTTCTCCTCCAACTCCAAGCGACTCTCGACCGGAGGGGCGCTCTGTACGACCTGAGTGGGCTTCTGCTGACCGGTTTCGTCCTCCGAGTCCGAACTGATATCCACTGTATTCTGTGAACGAAGCTGGGCTTGGAGGTGCTGAGGTTGGGGCAAAGGCAGTGGCAGCGGTGTGGGGTCCACGCAGATCTCCTCCCTGCTCTCAGTGGACCAAGAAGGCGATCCTTCGAACACCAGGGTGTCCAACTCGGTGGAGTTCCTCCGGTTGAACCTGTGCGAATTGCGACGGACATTGCCTGACGGTCTCCTCCGCCGCTGCGGCGGGACATGGAGCGAAGGAAGACAGGAGTCCTCGTCCAGGATGGGACTTAGAGGGATGCCACATCCCGCCAGATCCACTTCGGTTTGGGACATGGCTCTAAAAGTGAGAAGAAGTCATCGGCATGGTGAAGTGGCGCTCGAGCGCACTCTCTGGAAAAACACTTTCTAAATATAGTCACAGCTTGATCTCCCATTACGCGCGGTGCCAACTGTTCTCGGCTTTAGCGACATTTCCCTCGTTTTGTTAACGTTTCCAGGGTCCTCTGTGCCTGAAAGTCCGTGTGGCCATCGCCGCGGGAGGCAACATGTGGCGGACCTCGAGTGGCAGGCACACTTTGTACTCAGCGACGATCCTTTAGCTTATGGGACTCACACGTGCACGACGTCTTCACGCCGCCTTCTATTCACGAGGAATCAGCAGCCGCCGCCGCCACCCCAAACACACAGCACTTGCTCGTCTGCAAACTCGTGTGCTTCTGCCTACTGTACGTGCGCTCTGCTCAAGAGTCCGAAACTGCGCAATTTAAAGAGCCGGCACGCACGCGCGCGCGACACGGCAGGCATGGGGGCTGGATGGCCGCTTTTTTACACGACTCGGCCCCTATCTGCACTCCGCAGGCGGCCCCCTGCCAGACAGAGATGTGCGAGGAACAGAACAGCCCCCCAGCTACGCTCCGCTCCACCTCCCGCACTTCTCGCACCGCCCGCTGAGTGTCAGCGCGCTCGAGTGTGCTGCGTCGCCGATCGTCCCGCGACTTCGAAGAAAAGAGCAGCACCCCCTCCCCCGCCCCCTCGTCGTTACTCACACTGGCCTTCATTTACCTAAACCGGGATTGTCTGAGCCACGCTGCAGGTATCTCACCAGCTGAAGACTCCCTGCCTCATTGCAGTGTCGCAACACTACCTGGGTTCACTATATGCTCAGGCAAATTCTTATGGGAGCATTCTGGCATCTGCACCGGCGGCTTCAGCTTTAAGGACGCCGACATGTTTTATGATTTCTTTGTCAGAACAGCTTTGACAACCTGTAAATTTAACCCATTGTTGTATGGATGGCGCTTTTACGCAAGACGGCTTACAACGTTTGAGATACAACAGGTGCGCAGACAGGTGAAGTGACTTGCTCAGGGTCACACAGTGTCAGTGGCGGGACCTGAACCCACAACCTCAGGCCCCAAATGAGTCAATAAACCCGCCAGAGTGTCAGTTCTATAAATTTAGAAATGATTGTTATGACCTGCAAAAGGCCTTGGCGAGGCATCCACTTCTAAGAAAAGTGCTAAATAAAACAATGAGGGTCATAACATGGACTCTTTGTGTGTCGCCAAGCCGCTGGACTAGGTGGTCCCGTTATGAAAATATAGCAGTTGGGATTTGTAAGTCACTTTGAATAAGACTGTTATCGAAAGACTGGAAAGGCACTATGTGATATGTAGATACGAAGGCATAGATAGATAGATAGATAGATAGATAGATAGATAGATAGATAGATAGATAGATAGATATTAAAGGTGCTGTATAATAGATAGATAGATAAAGTGAAAGGCACTATATGATAGATAAGCACTATATAATAGATAGATAGAGTGAAAGGCACTATATGATAGATAGATAGATAGATAGATAGATAGATAGATAGATAGATAGATAGAGTGAAAGGCATTATATAACAGAGAGAGATGGGAAAGTCACTTTGAATAAGACTGTTAGCCAACGAAAGATAGAAAATTTCACTATATAATACAGTATACAGATATAATATGCACTATATTATAGACAGGTATGAAAGGCACTATACGATTGATGGCACTGAGAGTGAAGACCCTGTTGCCGATACTCTGGGTGATGCCAGTCTTGCATGGTTGCGTGTTTGTGAGCAGGTCCTGCCACGTAAGTTTATATATCGCCTGGCAGGCTGTTCTCGATGTACCACTTAGAAGTCAGACTGCCCCTAAGTAGCCGATGAAGCGGCTGATTGTTGTAGCTCTGGTCTTTCCCACAATGCATCATTCAAGTCTGTCGTCTGGATTTCATTTGGTATTGTTTTGTTTTCTCTTTTGTGTGAATTACGTGATTCTTACCAGTTCAGAAGATGCGGCACCTGTGACTGAACATGACAAAGTCTTCCCTGCTCAGCGCTGACGACAGTCGGGTACAATAGGTAATGTGACCGTATATGATAATGGACACCGGAGGCATCGGGAGGGGGTGCTTTAGAAGCTTCAGAACTATTGTGTAACGTTCTTGATATTTTCGTCCTTTTACTATTTATCCGTCACCCAAGTACCACACAACTCGCTTGATGTTATATACGCATTTTAACGCACTTCAACCCCAAGAGGGAGATCCTCAAGAACCCCCAAACACCCCGCTTCTCAAAGTTATAGGTAAAGGTGCTCGGAACCCCACAGAGGACCAAACCACTCCCGGCCCCTATAGATGAAGGGGGCAAAAGTCCCTGAAACAGTTAAAACGTAAAAATGCCCATGACGAAGACCACTTCTGTCAGTTCGTTGGCTGTTTGCACAGTCTCTTGTTTCTACACTGCTGTACCCTTTTCTGGGTCTTGTGGAGATTTCCTTAAACAATTGGTACCGTCATTGTTCTACTGTAACATCTGTATGATGAATAAGTTGAGGTGACCGACCTTCGGACTCGATAGAAAGCCTACACCTGACCGTGGGATTGACTTGAACAGGTGGGAACACGAAAGCCTCCGCGGAACTTGCAGCCTGTAATTACCATACTGTGGCCCTCTGGTGGCGAATGTGAGAGTGACAGGCGTGCAAACCTAACCATCTGCGTACTTAGCCGAGATGAGCTCAAGCGGAGGCTTCTCAACAAATTTGACCGAAGATTATGAGGACAGCGATTTTCATAGTACACAAGTATCGATTGATTTCTTAACAAGTTTCTAAATTGCAGGACGTTTAAAAAATGCGCTTTTATATTTATTTTTTTATATTTTCCGTGAAACCTATGTTAAACTATTTTTCATTTTGTAAATGCTTTCTTTAATTCAAATGGATAAATCTTAAAGGCACTATATAATTACGAGATAGATAGATATGAAAGATACCATATAAGAGATAAATGGAGAGAATCATTCCTGTAGCTCTCTGTAAACGGTAGGCCAATGGGCAGACAAATAATAAGCCATCTTTGTCCATATAGTGGAGTTTTTCATTTTCATGCAAAGCTTGATGAACTTATTTCAACTTTAGTATTCAATTGATTAACTTATTAGAAAGTGAACTTCCATTTAGTACCCCAGAGCCCTATAAACCAATTGAATAAAGGATGTACTGCACAGTTTAAATAAAACACAAAAGTGATAGATTTTAGAAAATCCAAAATAAACTCAAACTTGTGCACCAAGGTCTTGTTTTTCAGAGCCATTAATGATGTATATTGTACAATCATTCCACCCAAGAAAAGGAACAGATAAAAGAAATCATGGAAAGCCCACAATTATTATGACAGTCATGGACATTCATGCCCGTGATGAGTGTATGTAAACTTCTGACCACAACTGTAATTCAAGGTCAGGGGCTAAGTAGCTAATCCTGACTCTATAAATAGATTAGTAGATAGATGGGCATGAAGGGCACTAGATAACAGTTTTGGAAAACAGTATAATAGATATACAGTATGTGAAAGGCATATAATAGATAGTAATGAAAGGCACTATATAATAGATATATAGAGATAGATGTAATAGGCATTATGTAATAGCTTTGGGAAGTACTATATATTAGATGGATACATATGAAAGGCACTATATAATAGATAGACAGAAAGAAAGAAAGAAAGAAAGAAAGAAAGACAGACAGATAGATAGATAGATAGATAGATAGATAGATAGATAGATAGATAGATAGATAGATAGATAGACTATATGGAAAAAAGTGTTGGGATGCCTGACAATTACACCAACAGGGACTTTAATGACATTGACTTCAATATGGAGTTGGTCCTCCCTTTGCAGCTCTAACAGCTTCCACTTTTCTTGGAAGGATTTCCACAAGATTTTAGAGTGTATCTGTTCATCCATTTTGTAGAACATTTATGAGGTCAGGCACTCATGTTGGACGAGAACACCTGGCTCACAATCTCCATTCCAGTTCATTCCAAAGGTGTTTGATGGGGTTGAGGTCAGGGATCTGTGCAGACCAGCCAAGTTCTTCCACACTAAACTCATCCATGTCTTTAAGGACGTTGCTTTGTGCACTGGGGCACAGTCATGCTGGAATAGAAAAGGGCCTTCCCCAAACTGTTTCCACAAAGTTGGAAGCAAAGCATTGTCCAAAATGTCTTGGTATGCTGAAACATTAAGATTGCCCTTCAGTGGCAGTAAGGAGCCTAGCCCAAACCTTGAGAATCAGCCCCACAACATTATCCTTCCTCCACCAAATTTCATAGCAGCGTGATTCGTCATTCCATAGAATACGTTTCCTCTGCTCCACAGTCCAGTGATGGTTTGCTTTCCACCACTCTATCTGACGGCTGGCATTGGACTTGGTGATGTGATGAGGCTTGAAAGCAGCAGCTCGGCCATGGAAACCTATTCCATGAAGCTCCTGCTGCACAGTTAATGTCAGTGGAAGTTAGCAACTCTTCAGCTATGGAACCAGCAGGGCATTGCTGACTTTTACACACCATGCACCTTAGCAGTCGTTGACCTTGCTCTGTGACTTTTTGTGGTCTTCTGCTTTGTGGCTGACTTGCTGTTGTTCCTAAACACTTCACCTTCCAATAATACCATGTACAGTTGACCATGGAATATCCAGCAGGGATGAAATTTCACAAACCGACCGTCTTATTGAAAAGGTGGCATCCTATCACAGTACCATGCTTGGTCAATGAGCCCTTCTGAATGACCCATTTTGTTTCAAAAATGTTTATAAATGGAGACTGCATGGCTAGTTGCTTCATTTTATACACCTATGGCAGTGGGTCTGTTTGAAACACCTGAATTCAATAATTAAAAGGCGTGTCCCATATTTGTGCATATAGTCTAGATAGATAGATAGATAGATAGATAGATAGATAGATAGATAGATAGATATTAAAGGTGCTGTATAATAGATAGATAGATAGATAGATAGATAGATAGATAGATAGATAGATAGATAGATAGAGTGAAAGGCACTATATGATAGATAGGCACTATATAATAGATAGATAGATAGATAGATAGATAGATAGATAGATAGATAAGGCACTATAAGATAGATAGATAGATAGATAGATAGATAGATAGATAGATAGATAGATAGATAGATAGATAAGGCACTATAAGATAGATAGATAGATAGATAGATAGATAGATAGATAGATAGATAGATAAGGCACTATAAGATAGATAGATAGATACTGTGGCCCCGCTGGAGCCGGCCGGGGCGAGGAGGGCGTGAGGAGGGCTTGTGCCTCCTCCAGACCCGAGGCGTCCGTCCTGGTTCTGTTGGGGCCACGGGTTGAGGGCATGGAAGCCCTTCCTGTAGGGGCCCGTGGTCACCGCCAGGCGGCGCTCCGATGCCGGTTTATCCCGTGCGGTTGCCGGTCGGGGCAGGAGCCCGGCCGGGACGCCTTGGAGGACCGGAGGAGGCGAGTGCCTCCTCCAGACAGAGTGGGGGGTCCGTCCTGGTTAGGGCACAGGGCCTCAGGTACAGGGCTTTGAAGCCCAACCCTGGGGACCCGTGGCCACCGCCAGGCGGCGCCCGGTGCCTGATTATCCGGGAGCCGGCACTTCCGCCACACCAGGAAGTGCCGGGAAGACTTTGTGGCACCCGGAGAGCTGCCAGGAAGACAGCCGACACTTCCGCCACGCTGGGCGTGGCTAGAGGCGGAAGCACCTGGGGCTCATCCGGGGCACTATATAGGGGCCTCCTCTCCAGTGATTGGTGGAAGTCGGGAGGAAGAAGGACTGAGCTGGAGAGCGGACAGGAGGCGGCCAGGACAAAGGCACAGGACTGTGGGCCCTGGACTTGGGGGAATCGGTGCAGAAGGCACTGGGGTTTTTGTGAGTGCACGTGACTTTGTACGTTGTAAATAGTGTAAATAAACAGTGTGGTGGACAAAATTATGCTGTCTGTCTGTCTGTGCGGGCCAAGCGTCCACAATAGATAGATAGATAGATAGATAGATATTAAAGGTGCTGTATAATAGATAGATAGATAGATAGATAGATAGATAGATAGATAGATATTAAAGGTGCTGTATAATAGATAGAGATAGATAGATAGAGTGAAAGGCACTATATGATAGATAGATAGATAGATAGATAGATAGATAGATAGATAGATATGAAAGGCACTATATGATAGATAGATAGATAGATAGATATAGATAGAAATGAAAGGCACTATATGATAGATAGATAGATAGATAGAGTGAAAGGCACTATATGATGATGCACTATATAGATAGATAGATAGATAGATAGATAGATAGATAGATAGATAGATAGATAGATAGATAGATAGATAGAGTGAAAGGTACTATATGATAGATAGATAGATAGATGATAGATAGATAGATAGATAGATAGATAAGGCACTATAAGATAGATAGATAGATAGATAGATAGATAAGGCACTATAAGATAGATAGATAGATAGATAGATAGATAGATAGATAGATAGATAGATAGATAGATATTAAAGGTGCTGTATAATAGATAGAGATAGATAGATGGAGTGAAAGGCACTATATGATAGATAGATAGATAGATAGATAGATAGATAGATAGATAGATAGATAGATAGATAGATATTAAAGGTGCTGTAATAGATAGATAGATAGATAGATAGATAGATAGATAGATAGATAGATAGATAGAGTGAAAGGTACTATATGATAGATAGATAGATAGAGTGAAAGGCACTATATGATAGATAAAGCACTATATAATAGATAGAGTGAAAGGCACTATATGATAGATAGATAGATAGATAGATAGATAGATAGATAGATATTAAAGGTGCTGTATAATAGATAGATAGATAGATAGATAGAGTGAAAGGCACTATATGATAGATGGGCACGATAGATAGATTGAAAGGCACTATATGATAGATAAGCACTATATAATAGATAGAGTGAAAGGTACTATATGATAGATAGATAGATAGATAGATAGATGAAAGGCACTATATGATAGATAGATAGATAGATAGATAGAGTGAAAGGCACTATAAGATAGATAGATAGATAAGGCACTATAAGATAGATAGATAGATAGATAGATAGATAAGGCACTATAAGATAGATAGATAGATAGATAGATAGATAGATAGATAGATAGATAGATAGAAAGGTGCTGTATAGATAGAGAGATAGATGATAGAGGCACTATATGATAGATAGATAGATAGATAGATAGATAGATAGATAGATAGATAGATAGATAGATAGATATGAAAGGCACTATATGATAGATAGATAGATAGATAGATAGATAGATAGATAGATAGATAGATAGATAGATAGATAGATAGATAGATAGATAGATAGATAGATAGATAGATAGATAGAACATTATTTGTCTTCAGGGATTGAGTGCAAAGCAAGACGTTAGAGATGATCAGCCCATCAGCTCACAAGCACACTCACAGGGACAATTTCGAATCCTCTACAACTTGAGCAGCACGTCTTTGAACATTAGACCAATATAAAAGCTTATATTGAGAACAGGCCACACAGTTCAAGAAAACTTGCCAATCCTATTCACCCAATTCCTCCAAAACAACATCAAGTTGAATTTTGAAGGTCCCTAAAGTCCTGCTTTCCACCCCACTACTTGGTCTTTTATTCCACGTGTCTGTGGTTCTTTGCGTGATGAAAAACTTCCTAATGTTTGTGCAAAATTTCAAAGTGTCTCCCCCTGTTCTTGTTGAACACATTTTAACGTCTCAGTCTGAGTAAATTTCCTTCATAATTTTATACATTTCAATCACATCTCCACTTCATCTTCTTTTGCTTTAACCTAAATGGCTCAGCCCTGTAGCTCTGAATCAGCCCAGTTGCCCTTCTCTGGACTTTTCTAGTGCTGCTATGTCTTTTTTGTAGCCTGGAGACCAATACTGCCCAAAGTATTCCAGATGAACCTCTGTGAATTAGTACTCTACACATCGGGGCGCTATATAACTTGACATTCTGTTAGCCTTCTTAATAGCTTCTGAGCACAGTCTGGTGGTTGATTGCAACCAATCCACCGTGTCTCCCAGATCTGTCTCACAAGCGGCACTTTCAAGTTTCAGACCTCCCATTTTGTATTCAAACCTCACATTTGTACTTCCTACCTGTCTTACTTTACTTTTCTGTGCATTCAATTTCATCATTCACATGGTCTTTATGCTAGCCAAGTACCTCTGCAGTGTTTCCCCTGATTCCAGACTGTCATTTGGTGTCATCTGTAAACTCACCCAGTTTTGTTATTTACGTTCCTATGTATTAAAAAGAGCAGCAGTCCAAGCAGGACCCTTAGGTTGAGTTGGGCAAAAAGTCCTCCGGCAGACCTTGGGAGAAGACGCATACAATATATATATATATATATATATATATATATATATATATATATATAATAATAATAATATAATGTATTTTTTGTATAGCTTAAAATCGCACAAGAAGTGCCGCAATGGGCTTTAACAGGCCCTCCCTCTTGACATCCCCCCAGCCTTGACTCTCTAAGAAGACGAGGAAAAACTCCAATAAAAACCTTCTAAGGAAAAAAATTGAAGAAACCTTGGAAAAGTCAGTTCAAAGAGTTCAAAGAAAGGTGTCAAAAAGAAGGGGGTCAATACAATATAATACAATACACAGAACAGAACAAGTCCTCAATACAGTATAAAAATAAAAAATTTAGAAGTACGGAGCAGAATTTAACAGTAGATGATATCCCATAATATGATTCGGATTTATTTAGAGTCCTGGAGACCTCATTCATCAAACTGCCTCCTCCATTTGGCCATTCCACATCTGAAATAGCGCTAATCCGATGAAAGGACCCCTCTACCCGACGATTCCTGCGATCCTCAGGGATGACTTTACCTCAGGCAGGCAAAACAACTTGGCAGGTGGGCCGTGGCACCAAGTGCCACATTTGAGTACGGAGAAGAGAAATAGAAGAGGTGAGGGTTAGTATTCAATTGTAACTATCATGTTACTTATGTTTTTGTGCTAATGACTAACAACAGAGATGCAGTCTGTCCAGTTAATCAGCAGCTCTAGTCAGGGTGTGCTAAACTGAAGTAGTGAGTCTTCAGCCGGGATTTAAAAGCTGAGACCGAAGGGGCATCTCTTATAGGAGCAGGCAGACCAGTCCACAGTTTAGGGGCCCTGTAACTGAAAGCTCGACCTCCCACAGTTATTTTATTAATTCTTGGAATCCTAAGCAGACCAGCATCTTGAGATCTTAATGTACGCTCTGGTTTGTACATCGTTATAAGTTCAGATGAGTAAGCCGGACCTCGGCCATTTAATCCTTTATATGTTAAAAGGAGCATTTTGAAATCTGCCCTAAACTTAACCGGGTGCCAGTGTAAGGATTTAAGAACTGGAGTTATGTGCTCGTATTTTCTTGTTCCTGTAATAATTCTTGCAGCAGCATTTTGGATTAACTGGAGGCTGAATAAAGAACAGTTTGAACATCCAGTGAACACCGTATTGCAGTAGTCAATCCTGCTAGAGATAAATGCATGAATTAATTTCTCAGAACCCTGTTTATTTAGAAAGCGCCTTCATTTCCCAACATTTTTAAGATGGAAGAAACCTGATTTGGACAACTTTGTAATATGTGCTTTAAATGACATGCTAGAGTCAAAGAGAACTCCTAGATTGTGGGTTGATTCAGTAAAATTAATGGCAATTCCAACTGAGTTAAACGATGACAGAATATTGTTGTGATCAGCGTCATTCCCTCCAACAACTAACATCCATCCATCCATCCATCGTGGGTGTCTGCTGGAGCCAATCCCAGCCAACACAGGGCACAAGGCAGGAACCAATCCCGGGCGGGGTGCCAACCCACCGCAGGACACACACAAACACACACACACACCAAGCACACACTAGGGCCAATTTAGAATCACCAATCCACCATCTTTGTATTATCTGTGTTTAAAGACAAGTAGTTCTCATCCATCCACTCCTTTATTAGATACAATACAATACAATTTATTTTTGTATAGCCCAAAATCAGACAAGGAGTGCCACAATGGGCTTTAACAGGCCCTGCCTCTTGACAGCCCCCCAGCCTTGACTCACTAAGAAAACAAGGGAAACCCCCAATAAAACCCTTGGCAACCCATATGCATTGCATTTTCTATTCCAAAAGATGGCGCATCACAAACATTTGAGGTATTAAAATGCATTACATTCCTCATTCCTACAGATTGTATATCACAAACATTAACACTGCATGTATGAATCCCATAACTAATGGCATATAACAGAGACATATGAATTACAGTCATGCTGGAATAGAAAAGGGCCTTCCCCCAACTGTTTCCACAAAGTTAGAAGCAAAGCATTGTCCAAAATATCTTGGTATGCTGAAAAATTAAGATTGCCCTTCAGTGGTAGTAAGGAGCCTAGTAGGGGAAAAATGGAAGAAACCTCAGGAAAGGCAGTTCAAAGAGAGACCCCTCTCCAGGTAGATTGGGCGTGTAATGGGTGTCAAAAAAAGGGGTCAATACAATACAATACATAGAACAGAACACAAGTAATCCTCAATACAGTATAAAAATAAAAATATTACAAGTACAAAGCAGAAGTTTACAGTAGATGATATCACATAATATGGTTTGGATTTGTTTAGAGTCCTGGAGACCGCAGCCATCAAGCTGCCTCCCCTATTGGCCATTCCACAGCTGAAACAGCACTGGGCCAGCCAATCCGATGAAAGGACCCCTCTACCCAATGATTCCTCCGATCCTCAATCAGGGGTGGCTTTACCTTAGGCAGGCAAAGCAATCTGGCAGGTGGGCAGTGGCACCAGAGAAGAGAAGCAGAATAGGTGAGGGTTAGTAACAAATTATAAATATCATATGACTTATGTTTTAGTGCTAATGATTAACAACAGAGATGCAGTCTGTCCAGTTAATCAGCAGCTCTAGTCAGGACATGAGATTTGAACTCAGAGAGTGCTGAATCCGTGAAGGTGGCACGCAAAACTGAAAAATAAGCTGATGTCACACTATGGACATGAAGGAAGATGAATCCTTCAAGGTGACGTTTTTAACTAAGTCTCCATGGGTCGAGAAGGCAAGTAAGATATAATCAGGCCCCGCTTTTCTTCTCATCCTGATGACAAATTCTGATAAAGATGATTTCTTGGAGTTCACCCTGAAAAGATAAAGATCGAGTTTCTGCATGAGCCATGACTCCTTAATTGTATGATTTAATAACTCAGCTAATGAACTCCGGCAGTAGAAGTTCAGAGACACCCTTCTGCGCCTTTCACGACAGAGAAGCCCCGCCAGCTTGCATAAAAGAGTCTTCTTTTTTTCTCCACTTAAATTGCACTTCCATTAGGGTAAGCTGGTAAAGACGTGGGCCAAATGAGCATATTGCTGGGAGGCAGATAAACGACAATTACCTCAGATACTTTGAATTGCCGAAGTCTTCTTGCCCTATTGATTTTGCACAGCAGGTAATAGTTGGGACGCCCACTGAGCTTAATCAGGGACCTGCCAGTGCAAGGAGACATCTCTCCTAAAATAAATGCTCACTTTGACTTATTGGCTTTTTAACCTATATATCACCAAAACATAATACTAATAATTTCCAAAGAATGATCTTTGTTAATTTAATTATAATTGATATAGTGTCTTGGCCTTTTACCGTAGGTTGGCACTCAGGATTCTTCAGATTCTGATATTGTCAGTCCTGAAGCCGGAAGTTGTATGCTAGGTGTTCAGTATGGAGGAAAATGTGTGCCTGTCTGTGTGCCTTCATCATTCCAACACATGGCGCATCACAAACATTTACTGTATAGTAATAAAATGTATTGCGTTTGTCATCCCAATGAATTGACATCACAACCATTTGTTGTAATGAATGCATTTAATTTGTCATTTCAACAGATGGTGTATCACAAACATTAATGATGTTTTTATGAATCCCATACCAAATGGTATATGACAGACATATGTATGGCATTTTTTATTCCAAAAGATGGTGCATCACGAATATTAGTGGTAGTAAAATGCATTCCATTTCTCATTCCAACAGATGGCACATCACAAACATTAACTGAAAATATGAATCCCATACCAAATGGCATATAACAGAGACATATGAATTGCATTTGTCTTCCCAACAAATGGTGGCATCACAAATATTTGTAGTAATAAAATGCACTGCGTTTGTTATTTCAACAGATGGCACATCACAAACATTAACTAATTTTATGTATCCCATGCCAAATGGCATATAACAGAGACTTATGCATTGCGTTTGTCATTAGAACAAATGGCACATCACAGGTATTTATAGTAATAAAATGCATTGCGTTTGTCATTGCAACAGATGGCACATCACAAACATTAACACTGCTTTTGTGAATCCCATGCCAAATGGCATATAACAAAGATATATGATTTGCATTTGTCATTTCAACAGGTGGTGTATCACAAGCATTTGTTGTAATGCCCCTTTTTTATAGTAATAGCAGTACATAGCAGTAGCTCTATTAATTATTTAATTACATTATTATTAAAGATGAAGCTGGCACTGCGTGAAGGTAGGAAGTCATTTCAACTTCAGAATCCATGCCAGGGAATAGAGAGGTTTCTGCTTCTGCACTCTTAATAATAAAAGTTCTGAAACGTCACTTTACTTGGCTCTGTGGCTCGTCGTATAGCTCCATTGATTGACAAAGAATCATTTAATTCCTGGAAGACTTCTTTACCTATGTAATTTGGTCTTGAGGCTTTGAAAACACGTGGACAAAATAGAAATCTTTACTGTGTTTTCAACAGATCAAGAAAACCTGGACTCAGCCAGTGTGTGATTGTAGGCAGCGAGAGTGTTTTTAAAATCAGGAACCCCTTAGTATTTTGTAAATCTGCTCTTCTCCTCATGGTTATTTATGGAGCCTGTTACTGATCTACACAAATAGACCTTCCTGGAACCTTCATGCAGATGGTACCCCAATGGCATCGCTCTGAAGTACCACTCTGGCACCCTTATTTTTAAGAGTCTGGGTGCAAGACAGAGACAAAAACAGCTGACGAGGATAAAGAAAGAGACAGCCAGGCAGATGGATGGAGTGTAGAGAAGGCAGCTACAAGCTGTGATTGCACTGCACGTCCTCAGTCCACAGATCCAGATCTGTTTTTCTGCTCTTAACTTCAACAATCTCCAAGACAGAGCCTGTTGTCGCCTTGGCTATCAAGGGTACAAAGCTGGAGCTACCTGTGCTCTACAAGAAGACCATATGTGTTGCTCCATCATAAATACAACACCTGCTTGCAATAAATTCTACATGAGTGCATCGAAAAGAGCAAAGAGACCGAATTTAGGGGGTGTGTGTTTTTTTTTTTTCTTTTGTTATAGCAGTTACCACGTCGATCCACAGTGATAAGGACCCCCCAAACCCACCCCCGGTGTGGGAGTGGTCTGTCTGTATTATATCACTCTATGTCTCTGCAGGGCTTCAGGTGACACTTCAGGTGATTCCCAGTGCATTCAATTTAGTTTTAGCAGAAAAAATAAGCATAGCCTAAAATACGCAAATATTGAGTAAGTCAATTTAAGTTAGCCGAGCAGCAGCCCACTTCTTTGACTCCTGCCTGTTAAAAACGAAATGACAGGGGAATCACACTTTTAACGTACATTGTGTAAAGACTAATTTCTCCGCGACTTCCTTAAGACCACCGAAATATTTCTTGCGGACGGCATCAAATGGCGCAGAGGTTAAAGCAGCTGCCTCACGTCGCTGGGCGGTCCTCTGATTTGAGAAGCGCATGTCGGGTTTCCTCGAATGCTTCGCCAACCTAAAATCGAGCATGATAGGCTTATTGATCACGTTATGTCGACTAGAAGCGAACAACGCGTTCTCTAATGGCAGAGGTGTCACGTACACTGGGTGTCGCCGCCGTTATCTTAGCTTGCAGGTGTCGCGCGACGGGGCTGCACGCGTCAGATTAGAGCACGGAGGGCTAAAAAGAATTCACAACTTCCTGAGAACTATTAATATCTGAGTCAGGCGTGTAAACCGGGATGATAATAAACAAACATGATGATTCTGACCTCCTCCACCGGCAGGACTCGTTAGTCCAGCTCCCTGTCACAAGCACAAGTTCCAGCTTTCACACTGAATACTCGCAGAAAGAATTAGCATGACAAATATATACATATATGATTATGGTATGAAATAATCACAAAGCACTAAGAGCTGACTGTTGAAATGCGGTGGGTTCAAATCCAACACTTCCTGTAAATCTGCATGACTGCGATATCAGGTGCAAGTTGCAAGGTGAAAATACACCGAATGAGCAAATGATGAGGACCTCCCGACCACCTGCTGATCCATGCAATTACCTAATAAGCCTATCTATCTATCTATCTATCTATCTATCTATCTATCTATCTATCTATCTATCATATAGTGCCTTTCATTATCTATCTATCTATCTATCTATCTATCATATAGTGCCTTTCATTATCTATCTATCTATCTATCTATCTATCTATCATATAGTGCCTTTCATTATCTATCTATCTATCTATCTATCTATCTATCTATCTATCTATCTATCTATCATATAGTGCCTTTCATTATCTATCTATCTATCTATCTATCTATCTATCTATCTATCTATCTATCTATCTATCTATCATATAGTGCCTTTCATTATCTATCTATCTATCTATCTATCTATCTATCTATCTATCTATCTATCATATAGTGCCTTTCATTATCTATCTATCTATCTATCTATCTATCTATCTATCTATCTATCTATCTATCTATCTATCTATCTATCATATAGTGCCTTTCACATCTACAGTATCTATCTATCTATCTATCTATCTATCTATCTATCTATCTATCTATCTATCTATCATATAGTGCCTTTCACATCTATCTATCTATCTATCTATCTATCTATCTATCTATCTATCTGTCTATCATATAGTGCCTTTCACATCTATCTATCTATCTATCTATCTATCTATCTATCTATCTATCTATCTATCTATCTATCTATCTATCTATCTATCTATCTATCTATCACATATTTCCTTTCATATCAATATTCTGTCTATCTATGTGGAAGCAGCGCTGCATCAAATCATTCAGATGCAGCAGGTAAGGAGCTTCAATTCACGTTGACATCAAACACCTGAATGGGAGCAAAAACTGTGATGTGAGTGATTTCGGCCATAGCATGAATGACAGCTTTGAGTCTTTCTGTAGATGCTGATCTCCTGGGATTTTTACACACAGAATTCATCCATCCATTTTCCCAACCCACTGAATCCGAACACAGGGTCACGGGGGTCTGCTGGAGCCAATCCCAGCCAACACAGGGCACAAGGCAGGAACCAGTCTTGGGCAGGGTGCCAACCCACCACAGGACACACACAAACACACCCACACACCAAGCACACACTAGGGCCAATTTAGAATCACCAATCCACCTAACCGGCATGTCTTTGGACTGTGGGAGGAAACCGGAGCACCCGGCAGACAGAATTCTCTGGAGTTTATTCAGAATGGTGGGAAAAAAAAACATCCGGTGAGTGGCAGTTCTGTGGTCAAAAATGCCCTGTTGATGAGAGGAGTCAAAGGTGAAGTGCTAGACTATCACGAGCGCATAGAAAGGCTACGGTAAGTCAGATGACCACTCTGTACATCAGTGGAGAACACAAAAGCATCCCAGAATGCACAATTCATCGAACCTTCAGGCAGATGGGCTACAACAACAGAAGACCATGTTGGGTTCCACTCCTGTCAGCCAAGAACAGAAAGCTGAGGCTGCAGTAGGCACAAGCTCACCGAAACTGGATATCTGAAGACAGGAAAAGTGTAGGCAGGTCTGATGAATTTCAATTCCTGCTGAGGCAGATAGATGGTAAGCACCGATACCTTAAATCCATGCACCCCAAACCTGATTTGTGTCAACAGTCCAGGCATGTGGTGGTGGTGGTGGAGGTACTTTAATGGTTTAAGGAGTGTCATCTCGACACACTTTGGGCCTGTTTAAACCAATCAATGCCACGGCCTATTTGAGTGCTGTTCCTGACCGTGTGCATCCCTTCATGGCCACCCATTTTCTGATGGCCACTTCCAGCATGATAAATTACCATGTCACAAAGCAAACTGGTTTGATGAACATGACAACGAGTTCAGTGTTTTTCAGTGGCCTTCCCAGTCACCACCTTTGGGATGAGATGGAGCACGGGATTCTCAATGTGAAGGTGCAGCAGACAAATGTGCGGAGACTTGTGTGATGCTATCATGTTAACATGGACCAGAATCTCAACTTTGTGTGGAATTAATGGTATAAAGAACTGAGAGGAAACTGAGGCCCTATCCACTATTAGTGGTGGTCCTAAGAGTTTGCTCAGTGAGTGTACATTACAACAACAACATTTATTTCTATAGCACATTTTCATACAAACCGTAGCTCAAAGTGCTGTACATAATGAAGAATAGAAAAATAAAAGACACAGTAAGAAAATTAAAATAAGTCAACATTAATTAACATAGAATAAGAGTAAGGTTCAATGGCCAGGGGACAGAAAAACAAAAAACTCCAGACGGCTGGAGAAAAATAAAATCTGTAGGGATTCCAGACCATGAGACCGCCAGTCCCTCTGGGCATTCTACCTAACATAATTGAAACAGTCCTCTTTGGATTTAGGGTTCTCACGGAAGGGCTTGATGATGATGATGGTCACGTAGACTTCTGCCTTTCCATCCATCATTGTTGGAGCATCATGAAGCTTTGAGTAGGTGGAGGTGGCAGGCCACCACCACAAAGAAACCGGAAAAAGAAACAGAAGAGAGAGTAGGGGTCAGTACGATTTTAGAGCCACCATGAATAGTTATTATGAAATTGAACATACAGAGTATCAGGATTAAGTTAAAATGAAGTTATAAAAGGCCATGTTAAAGTAATGTGTTTTCAGCAGTGTTTTAAAGTGCTCTACTGTATCAGCCTGGTGAATTCCTATTGGCAGGCTATTCCAGATTTTAGGTGCATAGCAGCAGAAGGCCGCCTCACCACTTCTTTTAAGTTTTGTTCTTGGAATTCTAAGGAGACACTCATTTGAGGATCTGAGGTTACGATTTGGAATATAAGGTGTCAGACATTCCGATATATAAGATGGGCAGATTATTTAAGGCTTTATAAACCATAAGCAGAATTTTAAAGTCAATCCTGAATGACACAGGTAACCAGTGTAGTGACATCAAAACTGGAGAATGTGTTCGA
The DNA here is from genome assembly GCF_016835505.1 of Polypterus senegalus. Taxonomy (NCBI): domain Eukaryota; kingdom Metazoa; phylum Chordata; class Cladistia; order Polypteriformes; family Polypteridae; genus Polypterus; species Polypterus senegalus. The sequence goes on along the minus strand of NC_053170.1, from coordinate 9,117,115 downwards.
TTTTCTTTTCCTAGTTAGGATTCTAGCAGCTGCATTCTGCACTAGTTGCAAACGATTTATGTCTTTTTGGGTAGTCCTGAGAGGAGTGCGTTACAGTAATCTAGTCGACTGAAAACAAACGCTGAACTAATTTCTCAGCATCTTTCAGTGATATAAGAGGTCTAACTTTACTTATGTTTCTTAAGTGAAAAATGCTGTCCTAATGATCTGATTAATATGTGATTTAAAATTCAGATTACAGTCAACAATCACCCCTAAGCTTTTTACCTCCGTCTTGACTTTTAATCCTAATGTATCCAGTTTATTTCTAATAGCCTCATTGTATCCATTATTGCTGATCACTAAGATTTCAGTTTTCTTTATTTAACTTGAGAAAGTTACTATTCATCCATTCTGAGATACAAGTCAGACATTGTGTTAGTGAATCAATAGAATCGGGTCATCAGGTGCTATTGATAAGTACAGCTGTGTGTCATCAGCATAGCTGTGGTAGCTCACGTTGTGCCCTGAGATAATCTGACCTAACGGAAGCATGTAGATTGAGAAGACAGCGGACCCAGGATAGAGCCTTGTGGAACACCATATGATATCATGTGTCTTGAGTTGTAATTCCCACAACTAACAAAAATTTTCTCCCTGTCAGGTAGGATTCAAACCAATTTAAGACACTGCCAGAGAGGCCCACCCATTGACTAAGGCGATTTCTAAGAATGTTGTGATCAATGGTGTCAAATGCAGCACTCAGATCTAAGAGGATGAGAACAGATAAATGGCCTCTGTCTGCATTCACCCAAAGTCATTTACTACTTTAACGAGTGCAGTTTCTGTGCTGTGATTTGTTCTAAAACCCGACTGAAATTTATCAAGAATAGCATGTTTATTGAGGTGGTCATTTAACTGCATAATGACTGCCTTCTCTAGAACTTTACTTAAGAAGGTCAGGTTAGAGATGGGTCTAAAATTTTCAAGAGCTGAGGGGTCAAGATTATGTTTCTTAAGTAGGGGTTTAACTACAGCAGTCTTAAGACAGTCTGGGAAGACCCCAGTATCTAGTGACGAATTTACTATGTCAAGAACATTATCAATTAGCACGCCTGATACTTCTTTGAAAAACCTTGTTGGTATCGGGTCAAGGACGAGGTGGAGGGTTTTAATTGAGAGATTATTTTCTTTAAATCAGGTAAATCTATCCTAGTGAAAGAGTTTAATTTGTTTATAACAGGATGCTGGGGTTTAGGAGGATCCTTAGTGTTGGAGGGATATACTATGTTATTTCTAATATCATTAATTTTTGATTGAAAATACAGCGACAGCCTCACAGGTTTCACTGGAAGTACTTAGGAGGCATTCCTTTGAGCTACCTGGGTTTAGTAGGTGATCAATTGTTGAAAATAAGACTCTAGGATTACTAGCATTGTTATTTATAATCTTAGAGAAATAGCAGCGTCTCTCAAGACGGACAGTGTTATTGTATTCTGTTGTTTTAACTTTTAATATTTCATGGTGGATAGTAAGTTTAGTCTTCCTCCATTGACGCCAGCTCTACGGCATGTTCTCTTTAAATCAGACACTCTTTGGGTCTTCCAAGGTATAACAATGCTAGAAGATTTTTTTATTGTTTTTTCAGGTGCATTACAACTCTACACTTTTTTTTCTAACAACTGGAGCCCAAACTGAAGTGTCTCCTCGAGAACACCCAGTAAGGCCGAGGTGAGGATTGAACCAGCAGCTTTATAAATGAAGGTCCAGTGCAGTAGTCACTATGGCTTTGTTACATTATAGAGTTCCTCCTGTGGCTTATGTTTAACTTCCTTTTTTTATGTCTATTTTTGGTTCAGTTTTCATTATTATCCATTATACTAATATTGTTATTTATTTTTATTTTTTGTCTAACTAAATATTTAATGCCAATTTTATTACCTTTTTAGAATGTTTCTTGAACTATTTAATATTCTTCACCCACACTGTCTGTTCCCCCCTCCTCGTAGTCCTTCTCCAAAGCTGCCATGTCTTCTTAAGCTTCTTAGAACTCTCCTTCCTCCATTCCCTCTCCAGCATACCAGTAAACGAAGGCCCTCTTGGCATACCTGAGATCGAACTTGTGATCCAGACGGGCACAGGCCTCTGCGATGGCAGTCGCATTGCTCAACATACACACTGCCCTCTGTACCATAGCCAGGTCACCACCAGGGACTGCTGTAGGAGGCTGGCAGTTGATACCCACTCTGAAGCCAGTGGGACACCAGTCTACAAACTGGATGGTTCTCTTGGTCTTGATAGTACCAATAGCAGAGTTGACATCTTTTAGTTTTTATGTCAATATTTTTGTTCTCCTGCATTGGGCTGGCGCCCTCCCCGGGGTTTGTTTCCTGCCTTGCGCCCTGTGTTGGCTGGGATTGGCTCTAGCAGACCCCCGTGACCCAGTAGTTAGGATATAGCGGGCTGGATAATGGATGGATTTTTGTTCTCCTGCTTTTTGTATTTGGTGAGCAGACCACCCCTAGAGGCAGAGCCACCAATGCCTCACCTTAAGGCACTGCCCCCAGCCCTTAAAGGCAAGCTGGCAGAGCGACGTCCTTGCAGTTCATCGATTGTGCTTTGGAGTAGACGGACTTACAACAGGAGAGATACAACCTATGACATTGCTTTAGCTTGTCCAGTTGGAGCACAGGCAGGTGCAGTAATTTGCTGAGGGTCACACAGTGCCATCAGCGGCAGGATTTGAACCCGCAGCCTCAGGGTTTGGGCCAGCATGGCTGCACAATGGTAGCACTGCTGCCTCACTTCAAGGAGTTCAGGGTTTGCATCCCTTGTTCCTCCTGCGGGGAGTTTGTAATGTCTTCCCATGCTTGCGTGGGTTTCCTCCCATAGTCCAAAGACAGGTGACTTGGTGGCATTTCATTGGTCTGGGAGTGTGTTTTGGCCCTGCAATGGACTGGCACCCCGTTCAGGGTTTGTTCCTGCCTTGCACCCTATAGTTTCAGAGATTGGCCCCAAACCCCCAAAAACCCTGATCTGGATTATGTGGGTTAGTATATAACATGGCATGACCTCAGGATTTGAGGTCCAAAGCTTTAATCACTATGCCACACTGCCTGGCAAAAGATTCTACTGTTTTAGGACAAGTTCACTATACTGCAATGATTCTCAATATTTTTGGTGCCGTGATCCACCTTATCACATTAAAGTGTGTTTGCTGTCTATCTGACCCAACTTAACTCTCTGGTGTCACCAAGCAGCTGTAGGTAATTCAAAAAGCAGAGGGACATGTGGTGTTTAATCAGGTGAGGTGGGCACACATCACTCCTCTCTTCAGATCACTACAGTGGTCTCCTGTAGTGGCACGTATTAAGTTCGATTCCTTGATGTTTGACTACAGGGCTGTCAGTGGTCCAGCACCTGTATATACAGAGACACTGGTGAGGTCCTCTGCCCCTTGTTGACCACTCGGGTCTCCTGATGAATGCCACCTGGTGACGCCACCTCTGCATCACATCAAATCTCAGTCCCGACTCTTTTCATGTGTAAATGCTGGCTGGTGGTACAAGCTGCCCACCTTCATTTGAACTTCGTACTCCCTCCACGAGTTTAAAAAGCGTTTAAAGACTCTCCTGGTTAGTAGCGTTCTGTCTGACTGACGTTAGCCGTTAGGTTTTATTATCTTATTCTTATTATTCTGAGCTCTTGTGATGATAAACTGTGTCACCTTGTCCTGTCACAGTTATTCCCAAACAGTCTCCTTGACTAATGCTTACTCAGTCATATTGACCTCTTTTGTACGTCACTTTGGATAAATGTGGAGTGGTGAACAGTAGCTTGTCAAACACAGGAAGAAGATTAGAGAGAGTGTAACAGAAGTGAACCGAAACAAACTTGTCAGGATTGGTTTTCTCATCATGAACATTAACACGACTTTTACAAATCCCATACCAAAACGCAGTAAGTGATGCTAGGGTATCTGAAGCTGACTTCCCCAGTTTGCTCATGAAGTTGATGTTAGCACGAACTGCGACATTGCGCCGAATGAGTACACACACATCTAACTCAAACGGTAATTATAACAGTACTACATGCTGAAACCAATCCAGACTGGTTGTAACTGGTCAACAGGTGTGCTGCGCTCTCCTCCACAACGTGTCTCCCGCTATATACCACAATTGTTTTGACTGCCCCTCATATAACAGAGACATATGCAGTATGTTACAGTTGCCATTCCAACAGATGGCACAGCACAAACATTTGTTTTAAGAAGGCGTATTGCATTTGTCGTTCTAACAGATGACGCATCGCAAACAATTGTAGTAATGTATTTTATTGCTACAAATGTTTGTGATGCACCATCTGTTGAAATGACAAATTCTGTGCATTTTACATGCATTACAATATACATTCCAGACAGATGGTCCACTACAAATGTTAACACAGGTCTACGTTGATTAGTTAGTTTTCAACTGCTCTTAGACGGGTAGCACAGCTAGTGATGAAATAAAATCACAAAAACAGACTAACCCGTTTTATTACAGTTTTGGAATAGCAAGGTTTCATATTTTCGTGGCCAATGTCATCACACACACCATTGTAACCCTGCTTTGTGGTAGATGATAAAATAATCGTTAATATGAGACCCTCTTCAAGAAAGACCCTGCTAACTGCAGCACTACAAAACAGAAAACTGCGCAAAAACTGAAACGTAAGGCTGCTGTTTGGTTCAAACCACTTGACTAGCATTGGGAAGGGGTGACCATTTCATGTTACTTTAGTTCAGAATTTGCCACAGGTAGGCTGCAGTGACCTGTCCTTTGACATGACATGTGACAATAGGGGCACCGAGTGGTAAGCCTATCACAGAAACAACAGCTTGTCTACCAAACTGCCATCTGAGTGTTTATAAGCAAATACTCCATCAGCCATCACCTCAGTCTCAGATGTCTTCTTTATTAGCACCTTGAGTATGAAATCACCATTATTAAGAATAAATCTGCAAATCAGGGAAAGTCCAAAATGCCTATTTCACATTCTTATAATATTTACATCGACACCTCATACCTCACCTCTCACACTCATTCTTACAAAGTAAGGACATAAAAACATATTCACCATTTACTTAGCACACAAAGTCTGACATGAAGCTTTTCATTTGGATCAGTGGGTGCTGATATTGTCACTGGGAGCTTCAACAGTTACACTTTACAGTATGAGAGGAAAGAAAAAAAAAAAAAAAGGGTAGCCGGGATTCCTTTTTTTTTTGACGGCACAAACACACGTTCAGAAGAACTGCTCTTCCATTGTTGCCAGTTCCATTGACACCTGCAGTGATCTTTCTGAAGTCTTCATCAAAAGAACTTGACACCCTTGCTATCATTGAGTGCCATGATTTCTGCTTTTTGTTCCAGCTGCAAAGCCTGTAAGGATTTTAGGAGCATCCACTCCTCCAGTCCATGGAATTCTAGGATAAAACCAGACAGCGTGGGTTAAACTCAAGCGCTGCTTTCACTGGTGAAAAAAAGAAGAAGAGTGAAGTGTGCATTTGTCACACATGTTAATTAGACAGAGCAACTAAAATCTAAAAGTTCATTTTAGCTCTCTTGGTGGCCTTTTCCTGCGGTGGGCTGGCGCCCTGCCTAGGTTATGTTTCCTGCCTTGCGCCCTGTGCTGGCTGGGATTGGCTCCAGCAGACCCCTGTGACCCTGTAGTTAGGATATAGCGGGTTGGATAATGGATGGCCTTTTTTATAGTGATTTTTTTTTTTTTTTATTTAGTTATTTAACTCTTTGAGGGCTGAATATTTTTTCCAAAAAACTCAGTTTTCTGAAAAACACACAAAGATATCAACATTAAACATCTGTTGGTACGTGCTGTGGTTGCTGTTGGTGCCTGTTCAGCATCTCTGGCAGCAGTGGCTGAGCAGGGGTTGCTCAATGGCCAGCAGGAATGCATGTCAGGCCGGCTACCAATCTGTTTTAGGAAAGCAGGTGGGCGATGGTGGCAGTTGCAGTGTGATGCAATATGGTTTGTACCCCTTGTCATCATAAGTGGTGGTCCTCCTAGGCAAATGCTGCTGTAGGCTTATCCGCTACACGAATGTGTTCAGCACCACAATTAGCTGGGGACCGATAGACTGATGCAGGTATCGTATTTTCATTTTCCATCTCCAGATCACTTGCATCAAACTCGGACTCCGAAAAGTCCAGTTCAGAAATAATACGTAAGATGTCCATGGGCTATTTTGCTTTGCACATTTGCTTTAGTCTCTCACCAGATGTCGCTGCCATTTTAGAGGCTGTTTGCTCTACACTACTCATGCACATGCAGGGAATCGAGGTCAAATCAACAAAGCTACGTAACCTTCCTTCAAGCAAAGAGAGTTGAACTAAAACATAAGGGTGAGTTTTGTCACAGTCTACAGCCAAGTACTGTCCTCTGCTGCAGAACTTCGACAAAAGTCAACATCAGCCCTGAAAGAGTTAAATGAAGACCCTAAGATAACATAAGGCAGTATTTCAGCATTTGGGGTATCAACTAAAAAGTCACCATGTTAACTCCAGAGCAGTGACTCTGCTATAGTGCCTTTGAGGAGGATATTTTAGGTTATGTTGCTAAACCAGCTGTATAAATGAAATGCATATTAAGTCAAAAGATACATCAAATATAATTTAAACTCATAGACTTGAATTAGATTTTAAAATTTCTGTTATATGATATTTCATCACCAACATGCTGTTTAAGAAAAGGCCTAGAAGTTAATGTACAGTAGATAAAGCATCAACATAAGAATCTTTATATCAGAAAACGTAATGAAATCATCATAATAATACATTTCACTTATATAGCACCTTTCCCATGCTCAAAGCGCTTCACAGAAATTCAGAAAGAATAACTGAGCATATATGTCATTTGATACATATGGACCCCGTGATCATCAGAGGTGACTGCGCAGAGGGTGCAGACCTTCAAATATCTGGGAGTGCAGCTGGATGACAAATTGGACTGGACTGCCAATACTGATGCTCTGTGTAAGAAAGGTCAGAGCAGACTATACTTTCTGAGAAGGTTGGCATCCTTCAACATCTGCAGTAAGATGCTGCAGATGTTCTACCAGACGGTTGTGGCGAGTGCCCTCTTCTATGCGGTGGTGTGCTGGGGTGGCAGCATAAAGAGGCCTCACGCCTGGACAAACTTGTTAAGAAGGCAGGCTCCGTTGTAGGATTAAAGTTGGACAGTTTAACATCTGTGGCAGAGCGACGGGCACTAAGCAAACTCCTGTCAATCATGAAGAATCCACTGCATCCACTTAACAGTGTCATCTCCAGACAGAGGAGCAGCTTCAGTGACAGACTTTTGTCACCGTCCTGTTCCACTGACAGACTAAAGAGATTGTTCCTCCTCCACACTGTGCGACTCTTCAAATCCACCCGGGGGAGTAAATGCTAACATTCATTTTATTTTAATTTTTTTCATTTTTATTACTATTTAATTTAATATTGTTTCTTTGTATCAGTATACTGCTGCTGGATTATGTGAATTTCCCCTTGGGATTAATAAAGTATCTATCTATCTATCTGCAAAAATAATAAATAAAGGTAAATAGCGGATTTACAAAGCATTGACACGGAATAAGTGACAATAAACCAGAATAAAACACAAATACTACAAGAAACTCCTGAACAAATAATATCACTTGTGGTACAAACACAAACCTTCCTGGGCATCTGAATAGAGGGGTTAAAATGAAAGAAGGGTCAGAATGTCAGGGTGACTTAAAATGCCTTCCCGAACAAACAAGTTTAAAGTTGTTTTGTGAAAGAATGAATTGAGTCGGCTGATCTTATTCATGTAGGGTGGTCGATCCAAAGTCGGGGTGCCATAGAGCTGAAGGTTCTGTCACCCAAAGAACACAACTGAGTTTGGGGCACAACGAGATTACCGCAATCAGTGGACCTTAGTGGGCAGACAGGAGCAGAGTGATGGAGGAGGTTACTGGCATAGTCCGGTGCAAGGCCATTTAAAGCTTTAGTACATTATTTGTAGAATTTTATGTTCAGTCCTGTAAGACACAGAGGGCCAGTGAAGACGCAGCAGGTTGACTGTGATGTGTTCGCTGCTGTGGGTCTGTGTAAGGACTCTTGTGGCAGAGCTCTGAACCAACTGGCACTCCGATAAGAGATCAGAAGGGGTACCTGCCTATAGGACGTTACAGTAGTCCATGCGGGACGTAATAAAAGCACAGAGGAGTTTCTCAGCAGTGGAAAAAGGAGTGGAACGAGCGAACATGGGATATCTTACAAAAGGTGGAAGAACAAACTTTTTTTAAATGTGATGAATGTGAGTAGAACAAGAAACAGAGGAATCAAAAATTGTTACTTAATAACTTGTCATTTACATCTGTACTGGTATTGACAGAAACACCCAGAGTAACAAACTGCCAGGTGTTAAAGAGATGCAATTAATTTTCTGTTTAGTCCCCAAAACTTAAGGGATTTTATGCATTGCCATAAAAGATTAACAATGCAACATGTTCCAATTTAACAATAAAGCATGGAAACATTTTACTAAAATGTTTTTCTTAATATTGACTGGACAATGGCAATGGCAGTACAGTCTGTGAAACGTGCCATTCTGCTGAATCATCAACTAAGTGCTCAGTTATTTTATGCACATAGGCAAGTAGAGACGTATAGTTGATTAGACACAAAACTTGAAGCACGAGGTTGCCAGTTCAGTTCCTGCTTCCCTCACAGTGTCAGCAAGTCACGTAATCTGAATAGATGTTAACAAATGTACTTTTGACTGAGATGATTTTCAAATCACCTACTCAAAGCATCATGATGCTCCAACAATGATGGACTGAAAGCCAGAAGTCTACGTGACCATCATCATCAGGTCCTTCCATGAAAATATGATGATTTATGTCAGGTAGAATGCCCAGAGGGGACTGGGCGGTCTCTTGGTCTGGAACCCCTACAGATTTTATTTTTTTCTCCAGCTTTTGGAGTTTTTTGTTTTTTCTGTCCACCCTGGCCATCGGACCTTACTCTTATTCTATGTTAATTAATGTTGACTTATGTTTATCTTTTATTGTGTCTTCTATTTCTCTATTCATTTTGTAAAGCACTTTGAGCTACATTTTTTTTGTATGAATATGTGCTATATAAATAAATGTTGATTGATTGATTGATTGATTGATTGCTAAATATGCAGTAATAAGTAATAATTTGGTTTACGTGCAAGGCTGTGGAAGTGTCGACATAAGACTACATTAAAAGAGCGTATGGCACATGGGTGCTAACAGCCCAGGCGAGAATAACATTTCCAAATTGCCTCTCCATACGAAGGAAAAGTTTTGAAGTGTTTGCTGATCCTCAAAACAAATACTTAAAAGCAGTCAAGTCTGTAGTATTTCTGCAGCTGGAACCTCAACAGATAAAGTAGAAATATGGAATTGATTCACACACAAATATGTCACAAATGTATTTGTTAAGTTAAATAATAATGTAAATGGACAACATACTGTAGCCGCCATTTTATAAAACACGAGCTGTCCCATCCATCATCCCACACTGCCTCTCTATTAATGTTTGTGTACTCGCGAATCTGTTCTTTTTGGGTCCAGCTGGACTTCAGAATTGCAGTTAACTCCTTACTGGGTTGTAACCACAAATGCTTTCATGTCTGACTCGTCCTCTTAGTTGAAGGTGGACAGTTTGAAGTGCTTAAATTACGCAGAAAAGCCAATAAAGCAGGATTTAAACAACAACCCTTTGGTTGTCCTTTGTGTTTCACTGGACTTCCACTCTTGATGAAACCTCATCCAAGACCCCCTTGCAAAAGTGCCCACTTTTACAATACAGCAGATAAAAGAAGCACACGATGCTGCCTGAGTAAGTAATCTTAAGCTCTGGTCATTTTATCTGTTAGTTTGGCTTCAGTCTGTTCAGGTGCTTCACTTGCCCTGAGCCAGCAGGTGGCACTGGAGTGCAAACTGTAGGGCACATGAAAAAAAAAAAAAAAAATCACTGTGACCCCATCAGGGTCAAAATTTTGGGTTCCAAGTCTAACTTGTCCATATGGTCCTAGACAGCAACTGTGCAAAATGTTGTCCAGAACAGTCAAAGGGTGTAGAATTGTGCAGGGAACAAACATACAGACAGATACTCTATTTTATAGAAAAAGAGTGCAGACTTGGTGCATTTTTATGCGAAAACATATGCTGAATTAGACAGCATATTCATCCTTAGTCATCTATTTTGGAGATTTTAAATATATATTTTTTATTTCTGTCACCCCCCCCTGCATATGCAAGTCATCAATAGATACCAATGGATAAATGACATTTTAGTCATGAAAAGGGCCGTGCAATACACATCACAGATGCTAAAGTGTAGGTTTGCCTCACGCATGAACAAATTTAGATTTAGGGCTGCAGAAGACCCCACTTGAAAAACATACCTTCTTTTACAGTGTCGTCTCCATTTGAAAGTTCATACAGTGTAAATACGGAGTTTGTCATTCCATTTTTAGATACCTGAATTACAGAAATCAGTTAATATGTATGCACTGAACATATTTTGCATTGCTATTTCAGCTTAAGAAAGTATGCATTTTAAAGGTTTTAATGAGAATAGAGTGAATTTAATTTCTGGATAATTTATTTAACAGTCATTTAAAATTGAATTGAAAAATTATAATACAATATATTTTCAATAAATTATAACAACAGAAGGTTTACCAGAAAGCCATCTGAAATCTACAGTTTAAAAACTGAACCACTGAAAAATAAGGGTGCCTGCCACTGTAACATTACTTTCAGTATCTGCTTGTACTTAACCTCTTTTCCTTAATTTTAATAATTAAAATCATACAAGTCTTGCAGGAACATGCAGTCTTTAAAGATTTACTTACTAAATAAAATACTTAATGTGTAAAAACAAATAAAGGCCCTTTACCCATTGGTATATTAGTTTCCCCCACTCTTCTGGCCTTCTCCACATTATCAAACATCGGCTTTTATTCTTATCTATCCATTCTAGGTTGCCTGTAGAGAGACGATAAAAAGCTGAATTTTGTCAAATTGCACCAAAGCGATGCCCCAACATAAAATATCCACTAGCATGGCGCAAGAACCGGAGGTAGTAACATTGTCTTTGGTTAAACCCTACACGAAAACCAAATTCTCAGATACACTTGATCCAATTCAGAATCACAATGAGGCAGAAACTCTCCCATATGGAGGGACAGTCTATTGTCCTCACAAACACACCAGTTGCTGCTCAATGTGAGAAGAAAACTAAAGTACTTGGAGAAAAACCCCATGCAAAGTCCACACGGACAGTCCCCAGTGCAAGATGCTCTAGACAACACACTTGTATGGCATCACCATTAAGAAAAAAAACAAGAAATCAAAAGGATTGAATAAAAATGCATAAAAGCAAATGTAAAGAAATTATTTATTAGGTTTTTCAAAACCAATTACATAAAAGTTGCCTTTGCTCTGGTTTTGTAAATCAGAATAAACCAACTACTACTTCATAGACAGCTCTTACTTCTGAAAGACCTTTGTGTTGTCCTCGTCAGAAGATGTGGCCTTTAATAAAGGGTTACAGGGAGTCAAGCCCCGAGATAGGCCCACAGTTGGGCAGTAAGCAAGACAGGAAGCTAGTCTATGCAGGGCCCACTTGTAGCTGGACAAGTTAAGAGTCTGTAATTAACTTAATGAACAGTTCTTCAAGATGTGGGAAGACGCAGGAGTACATGAGATAATACAAAATGGTATGGAATGTACAACTTCCACACAAACACACACTGACTGAGCTAGCCATCTAATTCAAGTCCTAGAGGGTGGTGAAGGCAGCACAGCACATTACCAGCACCCTGCTGCCTGCTGTTCAAGAAATATACAACACTTGCTGAGTTAGAGATCACAGTTGCTTTTCTCACTCCTTCCATCTGGCAAATGGTACAGTGACATTGGCACTCACACCCATAGATTCAGGGACAGTTTCTATCCACAAGTCGCTAATTCACTGAACAGCCGGTCGTAATAACATATATTAAAAGAAGAATTATTATTTAAAAACACTGTATGTATGTCTGCATGTATAAAAACACACAGTATATAATGTAAATACCTGTGTGTGCGCCCCTTTTGCGGGTATTGTATTACTGTTCTGGGGAGACTATGTTAAATTTCATTGTACCAAGTACATATGACAATAAAATTGAACTTCCCGCTGTTCCATCTCAGAAATATAAAACAATATAGCAATATATAGCAATTTAAGAAAGACTATTGACTTTTTGGCTTAGCAGCCAAAACAATGGACTTTTAAGTTTTAATTTTGCCAGTCCCTTCGCAAAAACTAAATCACTATGCGACTCCAAGCAAGTCACGTATACTTTTTAAATAAATAAAAAAATATACATCTCAGCTATAAACTGCTTTTCTATAAAATGATCAGCTAAATAACATAAACAAATGAGTCACAAATAATCATTTAAAATATACATTTTTAAATTTGAACTAGAACACAATTCATATACAGTACATTTCTATAATCAAATATACATTTTAGAAATATTGTAGAGTCAAAAGCTAATTCAAGAGGATAAGGACAGTGCCATGATTAGTGCTGCTGGGTCACGGTTCCCGGCCTAGTGGATGTCTGTAGAACAGGGATATTCTCTCCAGGTTTGTCTACGTATTTTTAAATGTATTTCAAATAAATTAATGGATAGCTCTAAATTGGCATAGTCTGAATAAGTGTCTGCTGCCCTATCCAGGTCTGGTTCCTGACTTGGAGGACATATTTCAAGGTAAGATTGTGATGCTCACCAGTCATGATGCCCAAGAGTGTAAACATGCTGCCAGTTGCACGCATGAAGTAAGAATTTCACTTTACTCTACACATGAGACAATAATGACCTTATAAACCTCTGTTGTTTACATAGGGTCACGCCCGGTGACTGTAAACTAGATTAAGCTGATTGGCTAATATTTGCATGATCAAGTGTGTGCCCAAAAATAAAACGGCATACCTTCTAAAGTTTAGTCCTGCCATGTGCCTGCTGCTGATGAATCAGTCCTAGCTCCTAGGAACATTATTAATAGAAAAATACAAACTCAAAAAACGGACGGATGTTTGCACAAATATTAAATAATAACCGGAAAGTGGCTAACAATTATGTGCAAAACTTTTACAAATTAATGGCTGTCAAAATATTCTTAAACTCACCTTTTTTTCTTAGCTCTTCAAAAATAATTTGAACAGCATCTGTTGGGAGTTTTCCTGTTGGCTAAATTAAGGAACAACAGAGATAAAATATTCCAAAATTTTCTCGGGAAGTGTAACATTTACTTTTTTCTTACTTACACAGTTCTTAACCTCTGGTAGATACATGCAACACAAACAAATTGTTTTCCTTCCATTTTTTTTTTTTTTTTTTATTTGCCGTTGAATAGCCTTTGTAAAACAATATACTCAAGTTCAATTCAATTGTTTGTCCCAAGAGGGAAATTTGCTTCGTCGGCAGGATTTATAGAGCGATCATGACATAACCTTAAAAGTACATCACAAAGAACACAGCCAAACAAACATAAAATTTAGTACAAATCAATACAATACAATACATAATAGCTATGGTGAAACATAAGATCAAACCTATTACAGATCAAAATTAAACCAGCATATGAACTTGAATGATGATTAACGCAAATGCTAACTGTTCATCCCGTGACTTAAGCCTGTGGATGTTTATTAAAACCATTTAGAATTAAGGAGTATTTGCGCCAGTTGCTTTTTATCCATGAAGCCTTAGAGCCTGTGACCTGATGGTAACAACTGGAATTTAAAATGTAGTGGCCAAGTCCTGTCTGAAAGAATACACTCTGTTGTCCATAATTCTTGCTTATTAAACAGGTCTGTCAGATCTGACTATTGACCGCTTGTTATTTTACTGCTTTCAGAGAATTAGAACAACAATCGTACCCAATTGAATCCAAGAAAGCCTGTAAGAAAGTTTAAGTCCAAATCATCATCTATAAGACGACATGTAAAGTGAAGCAATTAACCATTCTGTAGGTTAAGCTTTGTAGTAACTTTTATTAAATGCAGAACCTTTTTAAAGTGATCATCATCTCAAGGTACTTGACAATAGCACTATGCATTTTAGAGATGAGGCACGTAAAAAACTAGCTGAGGTCCCATATAAGACCTGTATCAATATTGTGCTTTTAAAGGAGAAGTTCAGTATTTCTCAAGTCAAACTTATTTCTTCACTGTCATGGTATATATTAATTTTCCACAAAAAAATGTGTTCTAAAGTGAGGCGTTCTTTGAATCTCTCCTTGTCAGCCCTTGCTGCTTACAATGGAACTAATGGGTAAACAAATCCATAGGTGAATGAGAAACCTTGAAAACTTACCAAATATGTCTACTTTAAGAAAGTAAAGGTTTTGATTTAGGAAAATAGGTATCCTTGTGAGAACAAAAGGACACTAGAATTCATAATTTTATCACAGATGCTTGGAACTACTTTTCTTGAGGTATGAATACATTTCCTGTTCAATAGTCTACTCACAGCCTCCACCATGGATGGAGTTAAGATAACCTCAGCAAGACCCCACTCTAAGTTCTATGTTGCTTACTTTCCTACTTTTGCTTCTACAATTGTTTTTGTTAAGTGGGTATGGTCTGCCATGGCTTGTAATAACAGACAGATATGCACATTTATCATATTAAGGATTGGCATCAACATTCAGTGTCAGTAACATCGCTTGGTGACACCCCTGGCCCTGAAAGACACAGCAGTGGAGTAAAGTGCAATCTCCTTTTAAAATAGCTGAATGTCAAACAATATTCTGCTTTGCGCTTTTTGTCTTTTTTAAAACAATATGGATACATGCTTTTGCAATATTAACATAAAAAGATGAGGACTGATACTCAATAGCATTTGTGACAGCTATGGACCCATGTACCCATCATCTTCTTTGTAAGCTGCAAGAACAGACAAGGAATTTTTGCAAAATTTATAAAATGCTCTTCACTCTAGAATTTTACTTGGCTAATTAATATATACCATGATTAACTTTGATTTGAAAAATACCAAACTTGTACTTTGAAGTTCAAAGGTCAGCCAGCAGACCATCCTAAGAGACATGGCACGTTATTAACAAGGCTTATCAAATGAGTATTCGCACTTTCACGTCAGGACATTCCCTTAACTCCATGTTTGACACCTCAAGCAAACGTCAAATATCTCTTACTGAAGCCGTGGTTTCAAATATGTGAGCTTTGTCTGCCAACCGGAGGGCAACAGATACCTGAAAGCAAAAGGATACTCTCTATTTTCTTATTGTTGAATATCGGACTCTCTTGAGCCTCCATTACATCGAGGGTATAGATTTTGTGATGTCGGCAGTAGGTCAACACCAGAGAGCACCAAGCGACCAACTGCTTCTGCCGGGTGTCTGCATTTGGTTGGAGTCTGCCAAAGACAAATAAGTTTGTTAGAACACACAACAAAGCTGAAGGAGCTAATATAATACCCAGTGAGCACTGAGTCAACCTAAACAGGCACCTAATCGTTTACTCTGATCTCATCCAAACAACACAGCATGCAACGTATTAAAGGAAGATATCATATTACTGACTTATACCGATATAGCATTCTCGATTTTGAAGCACAAAGTGGCACATATACACAATGCAAATGGTTATGGTGGGCTAACAACATAAGCAATGTAGTGAGTAATCTATTTCATACATAAAAAGCAATGAAAGAAAATAAGAACTAGTTGAAGCAGTGACATCTCTTCTGTGAAGCCTACAGTTACAACTCGTCTACGTCAAACTGTTTCAGCGCCTGCGATAACGACGCTAATTCTCACAGCTCCAAAGCGCATTTAGTAGCCTGATGCTGAGCAGGAGACGTAAGCCTCTTCTTCCGAAGTGCTGCTGATACCAGGAGACTTCACCGAGAAGGGAAAAGAGCTGGGGCTGCAAGCGGCTCGCCTTCCCCGAGGATGAGCACACAGGAAGTGGAGTCCCATAGCTGGCACGATCTAGGTGAAGGAGATCGCCTCGAAAAGCCTGCAGCTCCGCGGTACGTGGACCGCATCGGCGCGTGAGCGTGCCTTGACTTAAGCGATGTAACTCACGTGAAGAAAGGCGGAAAATTGTACTGCCAGGGCCACTCAAAACTCATGGCTGCGTCACCGCACCCGTATCCAGGAAGAACGTGCAACCCTGTTAAATGTCCCCGTCAAAGCGGGAACAAACGCCGCAAAGAAGAGTTCCACGAGAGCAGCGGTAGAAAGTATTCAAGTACAGTACAGTATAACCGAGGAGGATAAATGAAGGAACTTGTGCATTGGCGGGTTTACATTGCACGACAGCCGATTAACAGCACAGTTAGAAAGTTATGCTGAACTGTGAATCAGTTTATTATAACTGTAAAGGGGAATTATGCGATCAAAGAAGAGGCATTTTTTAAATGTATACATTACTTGACTCAGAAACACCTTCTGTGCAAATTATTAAGAATATTTGCGTATCTAATCAGCCAATCATATGGCAGCTGCGCAATGTATAAAAAGTTCTCTACATACCCTGGCTTTTTAGTTAAGTATATACAGTATATTCTGTATAGCCTAACTGGCGATTCCCATTTGGCCCTGTATGACAGCGAGTCTTAGTATGTGTATGAGTGTGCCCTGTTGAGGTCTGGTTCCTGCCTTGTGTCCAATGCTACTGGAACAGGCCTAAGATCCCCGCAGGTTTATGAATGTTATGTTTAGTCAATGTAAAATATAATAACAGACATCTTTTCCATGCTGCCAGGACACCCTGGGTTTTTGTTGAGTTTTTTCCCCACATTCAAAAGATTAATGTATCGGCTTGATTGGTTACTCTAAATTACTGTAGACTGGTATTCATGTGTGGTTAGTGTGTACACAATTGTGCTTTACTTTGCAATACACTGATGTTTCATCCAGTGTTTGTCCCTGACTTGCAACAGATGCTGCTAAAATAGGAATCAGATACCTGTAAACCTAATTTGAAGCAAGTAGATTTAAACGACGGATGGTGTCAATGTATGCTTTCTCACTGTCCACAGTCCAGAAGCTTCAGGACCAGAAGAGGAATGACATCACTACTACTTCCGCCACAGAAGCCCACACCTTCCAGAGGTCTGTGCTCATTCTAAACCTGGAGACTTACTTGAGACAGGATTGGCTGTGACTTCTGCACCCATACGTCCCATTTTTTTTTATTTCTGTTCTCATTTTCCAGCCCTGTTAAACAGGGTTGTCGGATGACGTCCCAACACTTTATGTTCATCTTGTGTTCCGTTTTACATAGTCTTAACCCAACTGGCAATCAGCATCAGGAACCAGGCAAAGATGGAGTGACAGTCCATCACAGGGCCATGCACACCCCCACATGCATTCACAATGGGCCGTTTTACCACAGCCAGCTAACCTAACCAGCATGTCTGTGGGGTGTGGGAAGAAAATCAGATTACTGTGACGAAAATTCAAACAGACATGGGGAAATGTGCAAACTCCATAAACAAAGAATGTGGGCCACTGTCCAGCCCCAAATATTTATATATTTTCTTTACACTGGGTTACATTAAAACCAAATGTTTTTCACCTTAATGATTGTTTTCTTTACATCCTTTCACATTTCACCTTTTCTATATGGAACATTTACATAAGTAGAGAAAAAAAATCATTTTGACTATAATATGGCACAAGTTATAATTTTGAAATGTCAATGTAATGCAAAACACCTTTTTAATATTATTTGAGAAAGTTGAATAATTACTAAACTAAGTATGAAAATCTATCAATTATAATTAATAATTATAATTTAAAATGTCATATGGACATATTTATATGTATATATACAGTATGTGGACATATAATAGTTATAATTTGATGGATATTGGTTTACGTTTTAGAATATTAATTTGCAATTTAAAGCTAAGGGCCTATAATTTAGATATGAAGCACTAAACCCCCGACTATACTTCCTTAGAAGGCTGGCGTCCTTCAACATCTGCAATAAGATGCTGCAGATGTTCTATCAGACGGTTGTGGTGAGCGCCCTCTTCTACGCGGTGGTGTGCTGGGGAGGCACATAAAGAAGAAGGACGCCTCACAACTGGACAAACTGGTGAGGATGGCAGGCTATATTGTGGGCACGGAGCTGGACAGTCTGACATCCGTGGCAGAGCGACGGGCGCTGAGCAGACTTCTGTCAATCATGGAGAATCCACTGCATCCACTGAACAGGATCATCTCCAGACAGAGGAGCAGCTTCAGTGACAGACTGCTGTCACCATCCTGCTCCACTGACAGACTGAGGAGATCGTTCCTCCCACACACTATGCGACTCTTCAGTTCCACCTAGGGGGGTAAATGTTAACATTATACAAAGTTATTGTCTGTTATATCTGCATTTTTATCACTCTTTTAATTTAATATTGTTTTTTATCAGTATGCTTCTGCTGGAGTATGTGAATTTCCCCTTGGGATTAATAAAGTATCTATCTATCTGTTACCACTAAAGCTCGAAAGCCTATTTTACTTCCTGCTTTTTTTCACAGTTATCAATTGTTTACTGAGAGTTGAAAAGCCTAACAGTGTCAATCAGAGTCAGCTATAAGAGAGCTGGAAGACTAAAACTACTCAGTCCAGCTGATACCAAAGACAGAGACACCTAGACAGTTCATTCAATGGAAATAAACAGAGCAGCAGCACAGTGAGTGGTGCGTTCTCTCACAGCCAGATGGACCTGCGCTCGGTTCTTGGCTGGGCCAACACCTGCATGGAGTTTCCACATTCTGCAAGTTTTCTATGGTTGCTCCAGTTTTTCAATAAGTGCACAAAGCCTGACTGTTATTGTTTAGTGTGACTGTCTGTATCAGTCTACTGTACCTTGTAATGGACTGATGCTTCATACAGGGTGGGTTTCTTCCTTGAATCTAACACTGCCAGCACAGACTCCTTAAATCCACCACTCTGGAATGGAAAAAGTAAATATAGAAAATAAATAGATGCCTGAAGAAAACTGAACAAAATAAATTAATTGTAGACATTTACTTAAATATATGGTCCCATGACATAAGGTAAAACTAGACAAAAAAATAATAATAAACTTCTCAGACTTGCTAAATTCAGTTCTTATTCACAGGGCTTATCTGGGCAGCATTAGGAGGAAAGTAGGAAATAACTCTGAATTAAGCACACGTCCATCACAGAGCTTACTTATGCACAAACATTACAACACAGCCAATTTAGTCCCACATTTTGACATAACATGCAAACATGTGGAATGCGTGAGAAGAACCTGAGTTCTCCAAGAGAAAACGTTGGGACTCAACACAGACAGTGACCAGGTACAGGATTCAAGTCCGGGACACCACACCACACCAACTGTCATTGGCAGAATCACATAGGTGTAGTGGGAGTGTGCAATCCAGTAAGATAAGCATATAAATAAAAGATCTGTTTAAGATTAATTCAGTTACCTTCATTAGATGTTTTGTGATCTGGTGGTGTAGTGGCTAATGTTGCAATGTTAAATCTCTGGGTGTTCATGTCGGGGAAGGAAAAAAGGGGCAGAACTTGAAGGACTAAATATTTTTTGGTAATTGAGAAGTATTACTGACACGTTTTCCATATTCAGTCTTAACACAGGTAATAATCTGCAGTTAAGCACACTCACTGATGAAAACCCTCCACAATCGCAAGGAAAGAACTAGTAAAGTCCATGCAGACCCTTGAGCTGTGAGGCAGGCATGACAGCTCTGCACTACCACTCTTCCTATCTGTGTTAAAGTGTAACCTAATTAAAATTAAACTTATAATACCTATAACTTTTTTCAGTTGTCACTTAAATTATACAGCCCCCCGTGACCCTGTAGTTAGGATATAGCCGGTTGGATAATGAATAAATGGTATGCACACAAGGCCAGTTTAAGACCCTCACAGGTGATTTAAGAACTAGAACTCTCCAAATGAGAGTTGATCTAACATTTGTATTTAGCTTGCGAACGCCCTGTCATTTCAAGCTACATGGTTGTTCCTACTCTTGATTCTGGAATGTGAACAATCATTGATTTTATCGAGTTAAGATGGAATGTGGATAGTCCAAGTGTCGAGCCTAGAGGTTGAGTTAGAAGTGAAAAGGCCAGACCCAGAACACACTGATGGTAGTTCCACCCCTGTACATGTATGCTTAATCTGTCATTCAATAGCTGTTATCAGGCAAGACGACTGAAACACTTATGCACACAATTTTGCCAGAAGTAGCAGGCAGAATCTTTGACAAATACACTGATTAGCTATGACATTTAAAGCACTTATAAATGAAGTGAAGAACCTTGATTATCTCATTACATTGGTACCTGTCAACGGTTAGGATATATTAGGCAGCAAGCGAACATTCAGTTCTTGAAGGTGATGTGCTTGAAGCAGGAAATCTGAGTTGGGATGGCTAGACGACTGGGTCAGAACATCTCCAAAACGACAGGTCTTGTGGGGTGTTCCTGGTATGCAGCAGTTAGTATCTACCAAAAATGGTACTAGAACGGATAACCAGTAAACTGGCGATAGGGTCATGGCCACCCAAGACTCATTGATGCATATGGGGTGAGAAGGCTAGCCCGACTGGTCTGATCCCAGAGAAGAAACACTGCAGCACAAATTTCTGAAAAGCTTAATGCTGGCCACATGAGAATGGTGAACATTCTGAGAATTGCAAGCTTGTTGTGTATGTATGGGGGCTGTGCACCTGCAGACTGGTCAGAGTGCCCATGTTGATCCTTGTCCACTATTGAAAGTGCCTACAATGGGCATGTGCACATCAATACTGGACCATAAAACAATAGAGGAAACTGCCCTGGTCTCAGGAAGCACATTTTCTTTCAGTACATCACAGTGTCAGCTGGGTGTGTGTGCCTTGTGTACCTTGGAAAGAGATGGCATCAGGCAGGGCCATCTTAACATATGGGCTCTGGCTGGGGGCCCCAGGAGGACAGGGGCCCTTGATGTTTCTGATGCTTATGTATGTTTCTGTTTTGCTGTCAAAACAGGGGCACCAGCGCACTTTTTTTGCACAGGGGACCAATGATGCTGTTAAAAAAGGCCTTAAGATTGCAGACAGGCCGGCGGAGGCAGTGTGATGCTCTGGGCAATGTTTGGGCATCTCTTTAATTAACCTCTGTGTGACGTTCGGTTGCGTTCCCGTAATCTACAAAGCTGCTCCATTCCTATCAGATATTCTAGTTGACGACTAATCCTGGTATCTATTAATGCTGTGCGATGAAGGCAGAGCGGTCTGTCAAACTCACCGTCTCAGTGTGTCTACTTGGCCGCTCATCCGTCTGCGTCCAGCGGGATATGGAAACACATCACGTGAGCTGATCCTCGGAGGCAGGTCCGCTTGGCGCCGCTTCGACGCCTCCAACATTCGTAACTTGGCCGTTTTCCCTTGCAGGTTGGATGATCCATGACAGCTGAAATGACGGACATGCCAAAGTTCGGCAGCACGCCGAGGGAGCTGCTAGCGGACGTGCTGCAGAAGCTGAAGACCGAGAGCGAGGCAGCCAATGAGCGCGTGTCTGAGCACGCGGGAAGCTTCAAGCGGAGGAGGCTCGTGGGTGAGCGGCCTTCACAAGCGGGCGGCGGGCAGCCTCTCTAGCAGTTTGTAGTGTAGGATGAATTTTATACCCGGTTAGCAAAGACGCAGTTTTGGGTAATGTACGAATGAACTTTTTTTTTTATTGTGAAATGAGACAAACTGGTTTATGGTTTATTTCTCCTTCCAAACTCAAATCTTGACGGGCCCGTTGTAATTGCAGGTTTTTGCCCTTGCCCCTTTCTCCATTAATAACTAACTAGCTGTATTAGCGGGGAGAAATTTAATAACACGGCGGGACTCATTTATAATGCTGTTGGTAAATCGGGTAGCCTATATCAGAAGTACCGTTTCTTTTCTGTATGTAATTTATTTTGATACTTGCGTGTTATAACTCCGCCACGCAACTCGGATAGCGCCATTGCTTAAAGGCATTAGAAACGTCGCTACAGAAGTCCTGTTTCAAAAGTAATCAGAAACCAAATTTTACGTACTCATGTTTTGGTTTTGTAAATAAATGAATGTAAAAAACGATGACGTTTTTCTCTTGCATGTGCCTGTGGCGGGGTTATAACACACGATTACGGTACCTTGTTTTTTAACCGAGGGCTAATATTGGTGGTGTAATAATAATAATAATAATAGTGGTGTACCTGGTAAGGCTTTGCACTTCAAGCTCTGAGGTGCTATGTTCAAATCCAGGCTATTCATTGCAATTCATCAAAATCTGCATCAGAAATCAGTTTTCTAATATCAGGTATGGCAACAATGCCCTATTTCAATTTAGCCTGACCCAAATCTGAATATTTTAGCACAACTACATAAAACGGACTCCATGTTTTGAGTGGGCTTTGCCAAACTGTTTCATTAAACCAAGCTTAATAAGAAGCAGTGATAGTAGCACTTTTATCTGGACCCACCAAGTTAGGTCTGATGAGGTTTTTGGCACCAAGCTGTAACTTTTTATTAGCTGACAATTCCTTATGAACTCAACGCCAGTCCTTGGCTCTGCTGTCTCACTCACAGAGAAAACATGGGAACTTTGCATGGCCTGTCTGCTGACCCCGTAAGACACACAGAACTTTCAGGTCCCCACATATGAACCAGCAGTGCTCATTGTAGTTAATTCTCTTGAGAAGATTTTCAAAGTTCTTGTAGGTTTCTTTCAAATGCACAGAATGGGCAACAAGTGTTGACGCTTTTTTATTACCATTATGAAGAAGTATTCCTTTAAGGCTTCTTTTAGAGGAGTCTATAAATAGTGTCCATTCTTCTGCTTTGTAATCTCTGCCAGGTTTCTGCACTAGGCCACTTACGTCAGTGCAGTAAATCAAGGATTCATCTTTCTTGAAATATGCCTCAAACTCTCTTCTCTATTTCTGTACCCAGAGAAAGTCCTGTCTGGATGAGGCAAGTTTTCATCTCTCGTGGTTTCACTGTCTCTCAGACTCGTCCCCATGTTCAATTCCAGCTATATTCTGGCCTTATTATCAGAAAAAAAAGCTATTTTGCTTTAAACATGGATTTTAACATTAGGAAATATTGTATTCAAACAAATTATCATTAAAATAAAATATTTATGTATATTATCTGTAGTGTGCAAACATTAAAAAAAACTAATTGACAGGTGAAAAAAGTAGTACATTCCGCATCCAAAAACTATATCAAATTCACAAGAAATATTGTAAACTATTTTTTCAGTGTATATCTATGCATGTATTGAAGATTAATAAACATTCATTTGTAATAGAAATAATAATAACCACTCCCCAACCTCCTGAACACCCACCCCAACCAAGTTGGCCCTGTTAAAAAGGTAAAACGAGAACTGCTTGACCAAATCTTAGGAGGGAAACGCAGCTCAAACATCAGAGCCCATTTAGAACAATAAGAGAAATGCAGCAACCACAGGCCATCCGGCTCTGCAGAATTTCCACCAGCTTTTTATAATATATAAGTCAAGTGTATGACCATTTGATCAATCCCCACTGAGGGTTCTGTGGCAGTAAGATTGAAAAATGATGCTTACCACATGTAAAGGAGATAGAAATATTCAGTTTCCAGAGCAAAGCTTAAGGTGCCTTTGCAATTCTTGTGCCTAGACAAAATGGGTGGCACAATCGAGACATGTTGAAGTCATGACCTCTGATCACTCTGTGTGGATGTTACATGTTTTCCCTGTGTGTCTCTTTGGGTACTCCAGTTTCGATTTTGATCCTTAGGACATCCAAATTAGTTTAATTATTTGGTATGCGTGAGCATCCTTTGGAGGACATTCATGGCTGGTTCTTGATAAATTAAAATCTATAATAAGATCTATTAATGTGCTCATGTATTTCTGCCATGTAAACGCAGTTAATGTTCAAATGTTCAAAATTATGTTGGAATTCAGTGTCAGTGTAAAAAAAATGGAAATAGATTAAAAGGTATCCTGTAGACGGTAGTGAAGCCATACAACATCCGAAGATGTACTAAATGTGCAACGTGCCATGGAATAAAAAACTGACATTTTGACAGGCCTTGTGGTAAAGTATGGCAGTCACAACACTAGGGCGTCCCTGCAATTTATGAAGTATAACTGAAAACCCTTTTAAATCAACTGGCATCATGAAAGTGGGCAAGAAAAACAGCCTTACTGAACAGTTTTAATTAATCAAGTGCGTACTTACAATTCTTTAAGGGATCATTAGGGAATATATATAAAAAAAAAAAAAAGCCTACACTCAGTAATAAGTATTTAAAACATGCATGAATTCTCCATCGCAGTAGTGGTGTTTCAGAGACTAACGTTCAGACATAAATTTTATTGTGAGGTCATTAGACTGGTATGCTAAGTAGAGACTAACACAGTGCTCTGTTTATATATTTTACATCTGTCTTGCAGAGTTTGTTTTCCTAATATGTGAAGAACTAAAACTGGAACCATTCATTAAATTCCAAACAATAGAAATATTTGAAAGGTAAAAAAAATAAATAAATAAATGTGTCTTTGTGTTCTATTTTATTTTTTAATTTATAATAACTAAAGCTGTTTTTTACTCTCTCAGGTATATGATAAAACATGTTGAGACGTTGTTTTATAATGCTTCCGCAAATGATGCTCCAGGGACCCAAAAAGATATTCAAGAGTTTCTGGGGCAGAAGCTGTTTGAAGAAATAAACCTTCTTCTTTTCTCCTGCATTCAAATAACAAGCAAACTGTCTTTAAGATGCAATGTAAGTAAGTTCTAAGTACAACTTACAGTAATTTGCATGTTTTGCTGCAAATCAGATTGGACAGGTAAGCAAAAGATATCATCCTTTTAAGTCAATTGACAAGTTCTTGCACTGCATGTGCACAATATTGTACTAAATTGTAAAATATATTTCCCAAAATTAATTCTCTTCATGCGTCTCTTTTCAGTACATGATTGTGGAAAGTCAAATCCTATTTGTTTAGTACATCATTTTTTAATAATTAGGTATGTGATAAGAGAGCAGTGACACATATTAGCACAGTGTGTAGCTACGTTACGTTACAATTCTTGGACCCTAATTTGATCCCCTGCTGGATTGCTTTCTGTATGGAATTTATTTGGTCTCCCCGGTACCTTACTTGCCCCTTTTGCTCAAAAGATGTGCTTTTTCATTGGAGGTTCCTTATTGGCCCGTTATAGATGTGTGTCCTTTGGTGGGTTAATGCCTTGGCAAGGGATGGTTCCTGCCCTATGGTAGTAGTAGTATGTCCTTAGGTGCAGAGATAGGAAGACTATCAAATGAGTAATGTTTTGATTCAAGAGGAAGTAACTTGTGGAAATTTTAGAGGCATTTCCATCTATGGACTTCTGCAAGGTACTTTTTGACTTTTTCCACTTTCTGGTAAAAGAGGAAAGACTGAAATGTTTTTATGTTATCCCTTACAATATTTTATATATATATATATATATATAATATATTATATGAAAATCTGAACTGCACAATTATTTCCTTGTGTGTTTTCTCTCGATAATATTGCTGAATATTGTACAACGTTCTGTAACCTATGGTGTTCAAGGTAATCATTATGATGTATGAGAATGGTAAGATGTGGGCAAAGAATTAATCAAAGATGTGCTTACTTTGACTACAGCTAAAGGTTAAATGGCACAGAGCAGTAGCCTACAACATGGAAAGGAAGAGTATTCCTGCCTACTAAGACCTTTTAAATAATCTCAAGCAATCACAAATAATTAGGTCTGAATGCATAAAAAATGAAAATAACTAAGTAGCATGCTGAGATGTCTTAACAGGAAAGGAAGGACCAAAGACTATGATTTGGTCTAGAGACACAAGAGTAATAATTGTGAATAATAATAATAAGTCTGTAATGTCTACCACTTGCAAATAGCTAATTACATCTTTTCTTTACAGTTCGATAAAACAGACACAGCTCTTACAGTCCTGAGGTCTTTGGGTTTTTCATATAAGAAGGAAACAATTTTGGAAAGCGAGCTCAGAATCCTTAAAACACTAAACTTTTCTCTCAATGTCCAAAATCCACTGATGTACATTGAAACACTGCTTGAAGTCTGGGGTAGGTGTGATAAAGTAAATTTGAAACATATATGACCTGGCAATAGGTTTTACTATAATGTGTAAGTGAATAGTTCTTCACATTCCAATATCCATTTGTTAATATGACAATCTAAAAGATTTTTTTAACCATGTATGTTGATTTACTGGGTAACATGGTGGTTAGCACTGCTCAGTCAAATCACCTGGAAACTGGGTTCAAAACCTGAACTGCTCACTATCTCGGTGGGTTTCTGTGGATTCTTCTTAATGTCTGTATGTGGTGTTCTGTCCATTTCCCAAAACATTCATGTTAGCTTAACATACCACTTTAAATATGGCTCTGTGCGTGCAGGTGCTCCGTGCAGTTAACTGGTGCCCAGTTGGGGGCATGTTAGTGCCTAGTGTTACCATAATAATACTTCCCACCTGTGACCCCGAGTTTGGATTAAGTGGGTTAGAAAATAGATTGGTAGACAGATGTTTATTTTGCAAGCACTTCTGCAGGAGTACACTGGGTTCTATAAAACAAATGTGCAAGACGTTCCACTGTTACTTTCCTTATTAAATATTGATTTTTACAATGTTTAGATTCTGTTGATTTCAGTTATGTAATTATTTCTTAAATACATGTGTTCCTCATTGTGATTCACCCCAAATGGTTATTTACCTAGTTGTGTGTTTATTTTTCAGGATATAATGACTCTGCTGTCCCTATTATAGATGTGCATAAGACTTGCCTTGCGGTTCTTCAGTTTGTTTACCTACAGAGGAATCCAATTTATCAGAAACTACTTGTGACAGCTGTTGGAAACTCAAACCCAACTGAAGTCCAAAGGTTACATTTAATATTAGACTACAGTATGAGACTTCAGTTCTTATCGGGCTACATTTAATATTAGAACTAAGCCAGTAAGGTTTCTTGAGAGAAATATCAAATAATAAGTTTATACAGCATACTGGATAATATTTTTAGAAATAATTTCTATAATTATATTACAAAGTACAAATCAATTTTCAGTTTTACAAGGCATGTGGATTATCACAATGAGCACTGAAAACAAATGAAAAGATAAACTGGCCTGATTTTGTTTGCTCAGAATTTAGTAAAGTTTCAGTAGTTAATTTCAACATTTTCTGGCTTGAAATATTGAACTACTATATTGTCAATTAACATAATCCACAGTTATACGAGAAATCAATAGCTAAGCAGAGGATACAAAGGTTTCAATTCCTGTTATTCATGGAACCAAACCAGGCCCTCCCAGTGTTAGAAACAGATCTAGAAGAAATAATTGAGTGGCAAATTCAGTGACCTCGGGCCAAAAAGGAAATATCACATGTCCAATAGTTTTAGAGAGAAGCTTCAAAATGTTGTAACAAAGTAAGTTTAATATATTCTGTAAAGGTGCATATGAAGAGGCGGGTTGTTACAGGATTTATACAGCATATAGTGCTATGTTGGATTCATACTTTATATTTTCCTAAGAAATGTCAATTTCACTTATATAGTATTGAACACCATATGGTTATTAGTATTTTGAAAGAAACAGACAAGTCTTGGAATTTCACATTTATAAGCAAAAGTAAATCTAGGTAAGATTTTAAGTAATACACTTTTTTTTTTTCCTTTGGCAGAATAAAGTTTTTGTCAGTGAAAGAAGATTGCATGCTTTTAGCTGTGAGCGTAATTTCAGTCAGTGCTTTCATTGTTAACTTCACATCCTGGACTCAGGTGAGCAAGTAAGGTACTCTGTCTACTTGTACAGGGTGACACAGAAAAACGGGAACTTTTGAAATGCGTAGTGGCAGCCATGTACAGTTGGCAGCACTGCAGAACAGGGACCTTGAGCTGTAAACAGTCTCGCCATTTAGTAATTTAGTAATCGATTGCAAGGCAATCAATGGCAGCTGTGCGAGAATTGTTCGGTAACCGTGTCATCTCAAGATTCGGTGACATTCCCTGGCCCTCAAGATCACCGGATTTGTCCGTTTGTGATTTTTTCTTGTGGGGCTACCTTAAGAGTCGGGCCAAGGACACCGAATGAATTGAAACAAAGAATTCAAGACGAAATTCGTGGTATCCCTGCTGAGATGTTGCAGCGATCAATGGGGAACCTCAACAGCAGATTGGAAGAATACATACGTACAGGAGGACGCCATCTACAGGACGTAATTTTCAGACATTGATAATTTGGATTACTGTCTCTTAAAAGGCAAGTTGTAGTGGTTCAATTGCTGTCAATAACATTTTTTTGTTGGATTTCTTCTATTTTTATTGGGGTTTTCAAAAGTTCCCATTTTTCTGTGTCACCCTTGTACAAACTGGTTATTAAATCAGGAATACTGGATCTTTTATCTATTGCAGATCTCTCTCTCCCTCTCTTAACATTATGATCTTTGACCATGACAATAAAATAGAATTTAAACTTTGTTTCTAAAATACAGCAACAATTTTTTAATGTAGAGAAACAATTTAAGGTTTACTGAAGATGAAACAGTCTGTAAATACAGTAAGTGGATTAAAGTTAGTAGTCTGTCCTAACATTTCTTCAGAAAAACATCTTATAAAAGGAAAGATAAATTTAAATGTATCTTCTGTAAGGAAACAATATTGTTTTGTTTCAGATCTTGGAAGAATTAAGCAGTATAACTGGAATTACTGCCGATAACATCTCTGATATCTCATGTTTCATATTAAAGCACATTTTGGAGAACTGAACTTCTCTTATATCCAGGCAAAAGGAAATTAAGAATGCTTCTTACACACTTGACACATTGTTTAAAAATGTAAAAATGTATGTTTTACCAATGAATCCCTTCATTTGTAATATCAAGAATATATTTAAACAAGAAACACTTTATTCATTTTATTTTTCTTACAAAAGTTTACAGTTTGCAGTATCTTTGTGAGATATTTTAAGTAATAAACAACACTGTGATATTTTGTGGTGTTTTCTAAAATAATTTGATAACATTTATATAATAAAAGCCTCAATATATTCAGCAGCATCATTTTTTGGCAACAAACACCATCTAATAGAAGTACTACTTCACTGTCTTACTGTCATTAAAGCATACAGAATTGTCAAATAATGGACTGTTATTTCTGTTTAAACAATCATATTTGTAGAGAAAACAATGACATTGATTTTATATGTATGCAAAAACATTTAATACCATAATTACATACTAAAAATAAGATTAACTAAATATAGTATGCCCCCCGTGTCTAATACCATGTAATATTTGCGAATTCATTCACAGATGATTTGCAATACTTCATACTTTAGTTTTCTTTGTTGGTTTTATTTAACATTTGTGAAAGCCACTATATGGGATTTTTGACTAGATCATAGGGCCCTGTTTAATCAACAAATTTTTTTGTTTCTTTGAAAGTTTTCAAAAGCAAACAAAAATGATTTAAACCAGCTTTGCAACTGTAGTGAAAGTAAACATACAGTATACGCAAGTATAGCCAAGTACTTAATGTAAATTAGAAGATAAACACTCAAACTGAGATGGTGTACACTCCATCCCTATAGAAAACAAACAAAAATATACATAATTTGTTCCTCCAATCACTCTTATTCTGTAGCATTTTTAAAGGGATAGAAATATGTAATAAAACAGTCCATCTTGTGTCCTCTGGTGCTTCTTTCAATGTCCATAATCTTCTGAATGTAATAGGTGTGCGCATGTATCAGTAGTCTTTGGGAAGTCAAGAACAAACTCCTGAAGTTTGAGGAGGCGAGACCCTCTTGGTATCCTTAGGTCTTTTTAGATCTTTTAAGTTAATTTTTTGAAATGTTTGGATGGATGGAAATATACACATAAATTGTACATGAATTTCTGTAAACCCGTTATGTTTTGTTCATTAGATAATATCAATATTCACTTAAAGAATAAAATAATTTTAATGTGCCATAGAAAATGTGTAGATTTCTGAAAGTCGAGAAGTTTATTTTTGCCTTCTGGATTCTTGCCCTAAATAAATGAAAGCAAACATTAATGACCTATCAATTCTTGGATGTATAGCTTTAATAGATCAGTAGAAGTCTATTAAATATCTTTTAAAAGCTGACATTGTTTATTGTTAGAATTCTAGAAATACGGTATGTACATCGGTATTGTTAACTGACCAAACTGGCATAACATAAGCTAAAAAAAAACTTAAAAACAGTTGCAGCTGATGTTAATTTGACAGAATTAACATTTTTGTGTGTGGAGTGTATATATTTTTATTTTAAGAAGTAGTAAGTTTAATTTAATCAAGAATAAAACGAAAAGCATAATAAATTTATATTGCTGAAAAGGGGCTGCACATTAATTTTATCCAATAAATGGAATGTATAAATTAAAACAAACATAGTCTTAAAAGTTAGAAATTGGTAAAAAGTTACCTACTGAAAACAAGATGAATCATTTCAAAGGACTTATAATTTTATCTGATATAATTTCATCTTTCATTACCATTCTTAAACAGTGACACTGTGTGTTCATTTTTAATACTGCATGTTCTGGGGGATCTCTGTGCTGATATCTAATCAATAGATAAAAGTGTGTTTTAATGCATTAGTGTAAATTGCAGATCTCTTACCAAGTAAGGAGCATTTTATCTGTAGAGCCTTAACACATCTGGAAACCCATGCTCGTATAGATGCAGCAACATAAACAAGTATATGCCTGTGTTTATGAACTCCAGACTCTGAAAAATAAAATTAGGAGTGTAAGACAGACTATGAAAATAATGCTGCATGTGAACTGCTGTAGGGGTTGCCTGACAAGAGTGCAAGCAGAAAAATAATTGTTTCCAAAAATTTGGTTTAACGTGTTTTAGTTTGGCAGGAATAACTGAATGTGAAGGACACTCACAGAAGTAATCAGCATTACATTAAAAAACAAGAAGGGGCCTTTTTTAAAATACATAACCCTGTCAGTTTGTAGAATGCAAGCCTTATTTCCTGTCAGTAATGTCTGTAGTGAAACCACAACCTAGAAAGCAGTAAATAGCACCTTGATTAATTTAGGTAGGGATCCAATTAAAAGCAGAAAATGGCTGAAATGAAAGCCTGCAGTTACAAGAATCTCTCAGGACAGAACTTTGTAACTTCTTGTATAGCATAATATTCTTATTGCATATAAGACTGGACAGCCCAGTACAGACTCCAGTAAAGAATGCTCAGTAGAAGGGCGTAGGCAACGACAGCAGTGGGTCGAGGTCTACAAGACTGTGACTGTGTCTTTGTTTTCGGCTTTCCCTTTTATAATTTTAATTTCCTCCATTGTCAACTTGCCATAGTTCATCAATTAATGGATAAATATTTTTGGCTTTCATTTATGTTTTTAACTTGTTTTCCCATTTGTTTTATCAAATAACAATGTATTTTTTATGTATTACTTATGTATTTAGTAGTTAGTGTAATCTGTACTTGTTTCTTAACTGAGGACTGTTCATAGCTCTCTGTGCATGCATTCAATGAAGAGCACTATGCAAAAATAAGTACTGTGTATGTGTATAAGTAAAGTTCATCATACACATGATTAATGAAGTTACAACTGCTATATTTTTAGCCTATGGCTTTAAGTTCTCAAAAGCTTACTTGTGTTTCATGATGCTTCTGGTAATATTCAGTCACATCAAATTCATTCAGGTCCAGGTTCAGATTTTCCTTACAGAGTTCACAAGTCTGAACTGCAGATAGCTCTGCTCCTATAACAGACAAAAATACATTTTATCCAAAGCCATTCCAGAAGCTGCAGGCAGAACTGGTAACAAAGAATATATTCCAGCTTGTTGTGTGCACATGCCTACAAAGTTAAGAGAATCATCATGTAAACATTCACAAGTGAAAAAAGTCAAGTATTTCTTACCTGATTTGATTTTGGTCTGGAGCCACAGTTTCAAACAATCATGGTGTACATACTGCAGGCTTCCAGTACATTTGCATGGTTCTAATAGGGGGTTGCCTGGGGTGCCCACACCAGACTGACAAATCCTGCACAGGTCACCTTCATCTTCTTGACACTCTTCCTCTAGCAAACTAATTAAAAATAATGTAATACCATATGTCACCTTAAGAAACCTGTTGGCATGTTAGTATGCCAAAGTATGAAAAGTAAGAATTTTTAATTTTAAATAGTGCCATCCTAGTGAATTGATTTGAAACAGTATGAAAGTCTGCAAACCGACTGAATGTTTAAAGAACTTTAATACAAAAGATGGTCACAAGTTTCCGTAAAAGATTTGTGATAAGAGATCTCCACTAATCTTATTTTTTTTCTTTTTCTCGATTCTACCAGTGGACTGACAAATCCATTTATTAATGTTGTAACATTTGGCCACAACAATGCATTTATTTGCTAACTGGCTTAATAATACACGTTGTGACCAAAAGTAGAATCACTCAGAAGTTAGATATTCAGTTTAACCAGCATACAAAGGATAAGCATAAAAAAGCAAGTTTGATAGGGGCAGAACCCTCACAGTTTTCCTTACCCTAACAGGGTCAGTGTTCAGTTTGATTCATCGTAACACCTAATGTGACATTGGGAGGAGGCTGGCCAGTGATGATTGTAGAAAGGATTACACACCAGTCAGGAAGGATATGTAAGTCTCAGAGGAATACCACCACAGGAGTACCAGTGGAGCGTGCAATACCGTCCACAATAATCAGAGATGTGGCAACACTCAGTGAGTCATGAGGTGTAACCAGAGGTTAGAAATAGTTTAGCGTGTTCACAGTAAGATACATTTCTTACTTGCATGTCTCATACAGACTAGTCACAGTACTATAATACCAGAATTACCAGTAATCAATATCTGTGGTCTGTGAGGCTAACTGCACACATATACTGTGTAGGTTTCCCTCAGTCTTTCCTCAGAACTTGTCCCAGAATGCCTGCCTGCACTACTCTCCCCGTGTAAACATTGAACATAAGATATATTTTACTGGCCTAAACATTAGAACAGTGTACAAGATTAAAGCCCGAGTTTAAATGAGGCAAAATCTTTCCACTTTTAAAAACAGAAGGTCATGTGCACAAGTAAATGGGAGGATTGGAGGGCCAGATGCCTGCTTCTAAGTAGGAAAGAGAGTGTCAGCACGTGTCAATCTAATTAGAAAAATGCAATTTGTTCTATCAAGCATATGACTTTATCTGCATTCCCTAATGATTTTAGTAGTGAAATATTGCATGCCAGTGATCACAAAAATACGGTATCCTTCAATAAGGGCGCGTAAATAAAGGCGAGCTTCAAAAGGGCGACCTCAATTGGGCGCAGCAAATAAAGGCAAACGCAACAAAATTATTACAGAAAATGTATTAGATAAAGGCAATGATTGAACGTATAAATAGGCGAAAGGAAGAATATTAAAACATCCAGTTAATTAATGCATGAACTTCTAACGAACTATTTCTAAAGGTCTCTATATTTCATTGTTTCCTGCTGTTACTCATTGTTGTGTTACACTTGAAGCTGTAGATTATGTGCAATGCCACGTAGATATTCGAGATGCGGTCTGTTAGCATAATCAAGGACAATTGATTTAATTTGCTCCGAAGTGTCTCTGTAGGTCTTCTTTGGCCTTGGAATTTGATAGTTTTCTCTTTTCTGAATGTGTAGCCTTCGACTACGAGTAGATCTGCACCTTTGTTGCTCTTCACATATTCCAGAGCCATTTGAACTAAATTATCTACGAACGCCTTTATTCGCTGCACTCAAATGAGGTCGTCCTTTTGAAGTTCGCCTTTATTTACGCGGGCCTTTATTCGCCATGCCCAATTGAGGTCGCCCTTTTGAAGCTCGCCCTTTTTGTGCGCGTCCTTATTGAATAGAATCCAAAAATACAGAATATTTTTTTCTGTAGAGGAAAATTTACTACAGAAAATTTGCTCAAAAATAAACAGGCGCTTATCATTTTACAGTGTTAATAATTATACCAAGTTTTATTTGGGTTAAATGACAACCCATGTTTGGAATGCCTGAAACCTGTCTGCACAATACTGTATATGAATTTGCGTGTATATAAATATAGATTTTCAAAGCTATATTTATATAGTATATATTTATAAATATATATGGTTTATGACCCAGAATTATAAAGTAAACTGACTGACATGCCTGGTGAGGCTCTAAGCCTACCAATGGGAAGAATAAGCATTTCAATTGCAAGTAAAAGTGTGGCCAACCACAAGACTGCAAATTCAGCCCTGACTAATGAATGAGTGACTGTATGACACCGAGTGAGTCATTTAACCTGGCAATAATAATGCCTTTATTGGAACAGTCAACTGATTGTACTGTACATGTAAAGAGATTTGGGGTGGTAAATACTATAATAAGAGTATTAGAAATGATCTTGAACCTTTGGAATTAATTTAGGTGTACTCATGGAGTCTGACCTAATCTTTAGATTACATATTAACCAGATTACTAGGACTGCATTTTTCCATTTAGGGAGTACTGCAAAAGTTAGACCTCTTATATAACATAGGAAGATGCAGAGAAATTGATTCACATTTTTGTTTATAGCCACCTGAATTACAACTGTGATGCAATTCTATCTAACTGGACTGCCTAAGAAAGACATCAGTTGGTTGTGTTTATTTAAGAATGCAGCAGCAAGGATCTTAAGTAGAAAGAGAAAATCTGAGCACATCGCACTAGTTTTAGCGTCATTACATTGGTTACCCGTGTCCTTTAGAATTGACTTTACAATACTATTAAAAGTGTACAAAGCCTTAAATTATCTTGGTTGTTCCTATATTATCTTTAGATCTTTTAATACCCGTCTTATTATCCCTAGAGCCAAGAATAAAAGAAGTGGGGAGGTACACTTCTGCTGTTAAGCACCAACCATCCTCTTTAACAAAACCATTGTGTACGTCCAGTGTCCGTGTGTGTGTCTTCTGGTGAAGTGCGCATGCGCGGGGCCACACAGCACGTGTTCAGTCTCCCGCTGTGCAGAGAGAGAGAGAGACAGACAGACAGACAGACAGACAGACAGACAGAGGTGGGCGCGAGACACACACACACACACACACACACACACACACACACGAGAAAGACAGACAGACAGGCGCGCGCGCGCGCGTGAGAAAGACAGACAAACACACACACACACACGCGCCAGACAGACAGACAGACAGACACAGGTGGGCGCGAGACACACACACACACACACGAGAACGACAGACAGGCGCGCGCGAGAAAGAGAGACAGACAGACAGACACACACAGACACAGAGGCGCGCACTTAAGACACACACACGCGCGCCAGACAGACACACACACAGGCGCGAGAGAGACAGACAGACACACGCCTGTTGCAATGTTACTTTTCTTTGTTGTTTATTAAATTACGGATTTTTCAAATGTTCATTTTTTCCCCTGTGCTTAAAACTCATTAAAAAAAGTGTTTTTAGCGAGCGGGTCGTAAGGCTATAGCACAAATTCTTGCAGTGTTAGTTTTCTCTGTTGTTTAAGGTTTTCTTAGTGTTATTCAATTTTTTTACATTTAGTTTACTATTATGCTGTGCATTCAATTGTATAATTAACTATATTTGTGATTAAAAACTTAAAAAAATATATATTTACATACAGTTCGTACAGTCTGGAACGGATTAATTCTATTTACATACAATCCTATGGGGGAAATTACTTCGGGTCACAACCAAATCAGGTTACAACCAGAGTTTAGGAACGAATTATGGTCGTGAGCCGAGGTTCCACTGTATTACTGTCATACAAAATTACAGGCATTTTACGGAAATACAAACCAGTATTACTGAGAGAGAAAATGAAAGGCACTCAATACAGTGACGCATATTACAGCCACATAAAGGTCCCTTGCCATTTAATATAGACTGTTCCTTCTAATGTTTATACACTACTGTTCTAGCGCCCGTTATTGTAACGGGCTTAATGTCTAGTCTGGAATACTTTACTGATTGAGATACGCCAGGCTAAAACAGTGGAACTTTTTAAACACTCCCAAAAATCCACTTTTTTAATTTTGTTTTTTTCATAAATACTTTTTACTTCTTAATAATCTAGACTAACATAGAATTATCATAGTCTTCAGTGAATTTGCAGTCTTTATTAATCTCTAGTTTTCTTTCCTGGTGGTTCTGTGGTAGCACTGAACCACCATCTCCTGATCAAAGCCGCTTCTGATATTTGAATGAGAGTGAATACCCCAACTTAACCATGAGACCCACTGTGTCAAATCTTTGAAGCCCAAAGAAAAACACCAGGCTTAAAAATGATTCCACATTTAAGGACTCTACTTACATATAATATATACAGTATAATTAAGAGAAGTAGGGTCCTTAATTATTTTTGACGGTCTGATGATAAGGTCAGCTGCACAGAGTGGAGAGTGCCAAAGGACCGCCCAGCCCCGACTGCTCTTTCTGCCCAATATGAATGTTCTCAAGGCATTCTTTATTGTTTCTTTGCTCTTTTTAAGGCTTCATCTTGCTGATGATTTGACGCAGTGGCCATCGTGGCAGAGTGTGGTATCTGTTCTCATTTAAACATGTCAGGTGGCTGCACAGGACTTTGATCAGGAAGCACATGCTTATTTTGTTAATGGTTAATCCAGGGCTGGTTTTCCCCAGACATCCCTAAAGATGTGCAAGTTATGCCAATTGGTGATTCTAAATTGCCCCCCCCTGTCAGTGTGGTTGTGGACATAAATGTGTTGGTGCCCTGCCCAAGCTTGGCTTCTGCCTTACACTTGGTGCTATTGCGGTAGGCTCAAGCTTTGGCAGGCGTGAACTTAAGCTGATCTGAACAAGTTATACTGGTAATTTACTTTAACATCCTGGTGAAAGTGACTGGATAACATAAAATCAAAATTAAGGAGAAAGGAGTGATAAATCTCCTGAGAAAGAGATTAACTTGGTATGAATGAAGTTGAAATCAAAATATCACCTAAATATCAGTTATATTGTTATTTAAAGGCACTTGAGCTACCTCGTCCATTAAATGAGAACTGCAGTTAAAATGACCTTTGCATGCCAGTGTTTGTAGCCCTGAAGTAGCTGAATGGAGGTCAGTGCCCATAACGTGAGCTCTCCAAGGGCACTAGCTAGAGAGTGAGACACAGAAGTAGCACACAGTCCGGGGTTGGGTGGAAATCATGCTGTCCATTTTAACAGGACAGACACCCTTAGAAGCCCCTTTGGAGACATAGTCCTTTTAAACCTGCTCATGACAATTGGGGTGCTGTAACCTGCTTGTTATATTTCAGCCTGGGAGTTCAAATCTTTGTTTTATGTATTCTTTGTTTGTGTTTGATTCTCTTGTTTTTTTTTTATTACTGTTGTGAATTATGTTAGAAATTTGATATTACTTATGTATTTTATTAGTTTGACATTTTGTACTATTGGATGAGACACAAAACCCGAGGTCCTGAATCTCTGTGGTCATAAAAGATCCCTGGACGTCTTTTATAAAGAGTAGGGTGTATCCCAATCCATCTATCCATTCTCCAACCTGCTGAATCCAAACACTGGGTCAAGGGGGGTCTGCTGGAGCCAAACCCAGCCAACATAGGGCACAAGGCAAGAACCAATCCTGGGCAGGGTGCCAACCCACCACAGGACACACACAAACACACCAAGCACAACATGTCAGAATCACCAATCCACCTAACCTGCATGTCTTTGGACTGTGTGAGGAAACCCACGCAGACACGGGGAGAACATGCAAACTCCACGCAGGCTACCACTGCGCCACCGTGCCGCTCGTGTATCCCAATGTCCAGGCTAAATTGCTCATCACAGCCTGGTCATTCTGGCCCCCCAACCATCCCTTGTCTCTAACTGGCTAACTATCTCTTTGACCCCTTCACTGCCTAATAACTGATGTGCGGTGAGCAGACTGGTGCAAAATGGCTGCTGTCGCATTATCCAGGTGGATGCTGCACATTGCTGGTAGCTGAAGTGGCTCCCCCTGCTCTACGTAAAGTGCTTTGAGTGTCTTGAAAAGCTCAATATAAATGAAATGTCATCTTCTTCTTTGTGTATAAGCTGTCATTGTTATGTGCCTTGTGTTTTGTTGGTGGGATCACCGCCAGGGACTGCCCTCACTCCTACAACAGTTAGATATTCCGACATTTCCTGGTGGTTCATTTGGATGCACTAAGGGGGTCGGTGAGTTCACTTGTGTGCTTTTGCTGTGCTTATGCTTTTTGTGATTTTTGACCTGGGCTTGGATTACCACATTAGGACTTTGTTTGCCTTTGCTGGCACCTCCTTTACGCCTTTTGTGCTCTTTAGCGCTTTGCAGTATAACAGAGCGTTTTCTGAGAATAAACTTCATAAACTTTCATAAAGATCCTATGTTTGCCTTTCAGTCTAGCTGGAGTTTAATGGGGAAGTGCCTTCAGAAGTCTCCAGTGCTTTGAACTTTCAAGTTCATAACCCTGGTAGCACCGTTGCTGTAGATGATTGCATCTAACACCACTAGTGCTTCACTAGCCAGGGAGAAGAAGCTTCTAGAATCAGGTGGGTGAGTTGTGGTTAGAAGGTTAAGGTTAGGGTTAGCAGTGCAGTGCACGTTCACAGACCATAGTGCTTCAGTTGCAGATGTGACTATAAAGGTAGTGATAGGAGGCACATCTTCATTTCAAACACTTGGTCATGTGCGGCGCCTCCAGAAGGGCTTTTTCCGTAAGTCATTTATTTAACAATATTTTATTTGGGACGTTGTGAGCATATCACTGGGCGATTTGTCATTCTGATTATGTGGAGCAGGCAATATGCGTTTTTTTTTTTTGTTTTTTTTGGATGTTTCTGATATTTCTGTTTCCATGGATACCTGTTTTATCAAAAACGTTATGTAATAAATCTTAATCTAATGTCATTTTTTTGTGCTTATGGTATTGCTGTGACGGTGGTGTCACTCTCCTCCATGCTGGTTGGGTTTTGCGCATTCATTGCTAGTCACGTCATCGGACACCGTCACTGTATTTTCTTTCACAATGCGGCATGCAGTGCATGCGATCCTAGAATTGGATAAATTCTACAAATAAAAACTTTCAACAAACATTAAGGAATAGTTAGTGGGCAAAGAACAGAAAAGTGTTTGGTTTTTTGTTTTTTTTTTTGGTTTTAATTCAAGTTTTGTGTATTTGGCTTTAGCATTCGGTTTTGGTTTCCTGACCTCCACCTGTTTCACAAATTGCTTCCTCCATTATCCGGTATTCCATTTCTCCATATCTCTTTAAGTCTCGTTTAGTTTCACATTCACAGCCCTTTGCTATCTCTGAACTGCATGAAAACATGACATTCAACTCTTTTTTTTACTCCCAGACATCAGTACGAATTATACGGGGTAACTAACGTGGACCGTTTTTGGGTGGCGTATTCTTTTAACTGGTCTTGTTGGAGTGTGCCAGGTGCTGGGCTGGCTGGCTGCCAGTCAGTTTTCCAGGTTTGCGCACGGACCCCCAAACCCACATGACCTTGAGCCGGATTATTTAAATTTGGGATTGGATGGATGTGTGAAGACAAATGTCGTATTCCTGGTATATTGGACTCCCTGCTTAAAATGGAAGTCAGGCCTTTACACATTCAGTCTCGATCTCTGACCCTCGACGTGCTCTTCAGCACGTTGGCTTGTATCTCATGTCTCGTATACTCCTGTAAGCCGTAGTGTGCATGAAACAAACTTTGGAATTGTGGTGTAAAACAGCATATTTTTGAAATCAGCCCTGAACGCCTGCTAAAGTTGCAGTACAAGAAGGGCCGAGGCACTCACCTTTCTTTGATCTTATTGAGTTTCTCAGGATCAGCTGGGGGTCTCGTGTCGCTCTGAGTGCTTGGCATGGACCTTTCGGTGATCTCCTCAATACGTTCCCTTAAATGGGATAAAGCGAACAGAGCTGGGGTCAGCCTCCGTCGTAAGGAAAGCTCCGAGGTTCTGTAACCGTCTCTTTCTGGACCGCTGTGCTCATTCGGGCGCGATTCCATATCCTCTGTAGCCGTGTTGGCCTGCAGGTGGCTGGTGGGAGTTGTGTCCTGTAAAGATGATGAGTTTGGGAAGTCTGGAAACTGCAAAGTGTGGCCTCCATAATTAACCAGATGAAGCCGGCTTCTCTGAACTTCAAAGACGCTTTGAGGCACGGGCATGACGGCCCGAGTGAAGATACGGCCAGGCTGCCTCACTGGGGGGATGTGGTTTTCCTCATTTTCCCCATAAGGTTGCCTGTTGTTTGGTAGAGCATATCTCCTTGGCCTCAAATCAAAGCTACTGCGGATTTCATAACCGGGTAACTGACGTCCTGGCTCCTCAGAGGTTGTCCCTCGGTTGACCACCTGCTCTGGTGTACTTTGACTTTGAACGTTGATGCCAATGGTGGACTCCTGAAAACTGACTGCAGAAGGGCACCTCTCCTCCGTGGGATTGTTGTGCTCAGGAGGCTCCACATCTGGAAGAACAGGGGGAGCACATCGGGGTCGTGTGAGCAGTGGAGCAGCAATTGAATGTCTGAGACTAAATGGGAGTTGAGAAGGTGAGACCGCACCTGACAGTACGGAGGTGGGCCGAGGCGAAGAGAGCCGTGTCTGCTCGGGATCATGCAGATCTGGAGTGTCCGAGAAAAGGAGCAAGCTTGTCCGCTCATCACCACTCCCATCCTGCTCATCATCTTCAGGGGACACACTGTGTCTGTTAGCAATCCGGCCCACCAATAGCTCTTCGGGCAGTAACAACGGGTTCAAGGGCAACCCTGGGGGTGCAGTTTGTGAGAAAGAACTTGAGCTAGGCGACCTCCTGGTGGCGCTCCTTGGCACAGCATCTTGCTTTGAGTCGTATTTTGGCTCACGCTTGATTTCGTGGGGTCTTCCAGCAGACCTGCCCTGAATTATCTGGACAGATGTCTCCAAGGAACCGAGTGTGGCGCTTCGACCCTGCAGAAGCTGCCCATTCACCTTGTACTTGGGTTTTCTTGGAGTGTCTTGTTTGCCTTCTTTTGACAAGTGAGGCTCAAAATCTGGAAAAAAAGAAAACACTTGTCATGAGAAGGCTTTTACAGTTCTGGGCCGAGTGGTTGACACTACTGAATTCAAGACCAGCGTGGGGTTTTGTTTTTTTTTGCCAGGTACTCCAATTTGCCCCTCACGCCCTTGGACATAGAGTACTAGTCGAACGTCAGGAGGCACCCAGAAATGTTCACGTTTTTGATACAGACTGATGGCTTTATTTTATTAAAAAATGTAAAATAAAGCCAAGATATTACCAGTGTTGCTCACGACTACTACTGCTTGTAATGATTAATTTTTAAATATTATTATACACATATAATGATAATAATACAAATACATTTTATTTATATAGCGCCTTTCCCAAGCTCAAGGCACTTAACAGAATTTAAGAAAGAATGGCAGGGTACACAGTACAGTATATAGCATTGTACAAACCAGATAGAGAAATCAAGAAGATTAAGATTCCTAATGATCAGCTCTCTTAGCTGGTGGGTCAGGGTGTGGTGTGCAGGTGGGTGAACAATTGGCTCAGACTCAGCAAGCAGATCTGGGTGACGTCAAGAATGGTGTCCAGTAGGGGTCACTGTTGGGACTGCTGCTGTTTTTAATATAAAATTAAATGATTCGGAATATATAAATCACAACATGATGCCGTTTGCAAATGATGCCAAGCTAGGAGGATTGGCAGATAATATAGAATCGGT
The DNA here is from genome assembly GCF_016835505.1 of Polypterus senegalus. Classification (NCBI taxonomy): domain Eukaryota; kingdom Metazoa; phylum Chordata; class Cladistia; order Polypteriformes; family Polypteridae; genus Polypterus; species Polypterus senegalus. The sequence continues at coordinate 9,075,237 of NC_053170.1, read as the reverse complement.
TAAATCATCACAGTGGGACTTGGACAGTTTGTGGCAGGTGAAATTTAATGTCAGTAAATGTGAAGTATTACATATAAGAAGTAAAATGTGAGGTTTAACTCTTTGAGGGCTCAGATTTCTGAAAAGCACCCAATGCATTGTGTCATATCATTCCAGGCTTGTTTTCACCTAGAAGGTAGTTGAAGTGGCTCAGGGGCCGAATGAGTGGCATTACCAGTAGTGATGGGAAGTTCGGATCATTTTACTGACTCGGATCTTTGAGTCTCATTCAGCAAAATGAACGAATCATTTTTCGAGTCATTTAGTTCAATTCTCTTTCCGGCTCAGACTGCATAGGTTAAGCTTATGGGGCTGTCACGTGATGAATGAACGACTTAAACCCGAAGACTCGAGAGATGAACTAATCAATTCTGTTTCCGGCTCAGACTGAGTTGGTTAAGCTTATGGGGCTGTCACGTGATGAACGAACGACTCGAAAAACCCAAAGACTCGAAACAGGTGAATCAATTCCAATACAGAAACTATAGGAAGTTGCGCAAATGCGCATGCGTGACTGAACGAATCACTCCCACGAGACGACTCGTTCTTCCCGAGTCACATTAAAGATTCGTTCAAAATGAACGAATCGTTCAAGAACGACCCATCACTAATTACCAGCTGAAAAATGATCAGGAGGGAAAGTGTGCCATTCCAATTGTAGTGGTAGTATGGTGGTTAGCAGGGAATTCAAGTTCGATTCCTGCCTACTACATTAACATTTTTTATTAATCACAAGTTAAATCACGATTTTTGTCGTGATGCCAAGTCACCCTTGGTGGAGCCATATTTTCTCTGGAGTTATTTATTGCAATTTTGGGTTAAAAGTTTGATCTCTTGCTATTACTCTGTCGTTACCACTTGCCCAGCACTGTTGCTGTGTTGTATTTAAACTGGTACTCTGCAAACCAGTAGTTCTGACTTCACAACAGGAATGCACGGCAGGCCAGCTACCTCTTTGGCGGTTGTAGTGTGACCCAATATGTTTTGTACCTTTTGTCATCATAAGTGGTGGTCCTCCTAGGCTAACGTTGCTGTAGGCGTATCAGCTACACGAACGTGTTCAGCACCACCATCAGCTGGGGACCGATAGGCTGATGCTGGTACCTCACTTTCGTTTTCGATATCCATCTCCAGATCACTTGCATCAAATTGAGAGTTCAAAAAGTCAGAGTCCGATTGAGCGATAATACGTAAAATGACCATGGAGTGTTTTGCTTTGCACATTTGTTTTAATCTCGGCAGATGTCGATGCCATTTTAGAAGCTGTTTGCCTTTTACTACTCACGCACGCGCAGGAAATCGAGTCAGAGCAACTAAGCTACATAACTTTCCTTCAACCAAACAGAGTCGAACTAAAACATAAGGGCGAGTTTTGTCACAGTTTACTTTAGAGCCCATTACCTTCCTCTACCCCTGAATTTCGACAAAAGTCAACATCAGCCCTGAAAGAGTTAAATAAAATCAAATGGGAGGTCTGAAAATCAAAAGTGCGCCTTATGAGAAGGACTTACGAGTCATAGTGGGCTCGACACTATCAACTGCCAGACAGTGATCAGAAGCCATTAAGAAGGCTAACAGACTGTCAGGTTATATAGCGCCTTGACGTGTGCAGTACAAGTCACAGGAGGTTCTGCTCAAACTTTATAACACACTGGTGAGGCCTCATCTGGAGTCCTGTGTGCAGTTTGGATCTCCAGGCTACAAAAAGGACATCACAGCACAAGAGAAGGTCTAGAGAAGAGCAACTAGGCTGATTCAGGGCTACAGGGGATGAGTTATGAGGAAAGATGAAAAGAGCTGAGCCTTCATAGTTTAAGAAAAGGAAACTTAAGAGGAGACCTGACTGAAGTGTTTAAAGTTATGAAGGGAATGGTCCAGTGGATCGTGACGGTGACTTTAAAATGAGTTCATTAAGAATACAGAGACACAGTTGGAAACTTGTGAAGGGTTAGTTTCACACACACATTAGGGCTCAGACAACCAATAACACATGGAACAAATAACCAAGTTATGAGATGGATAGTAGGACTTTAGGGACCTTCAGGACTCGACTTGATGTTATTTCAATGTTAGTCAATTGGACTGGCGAGCTTTGTTGGGCTGAACGACCTGTTCTCTTCTAGATTGTTCTGATGTTCTTATCCTAAATTAATTGGTTAACTAGAGAGACCTTTGTAATTGCACTACCACCACTGACACTTGTTATTCGGTTCACTTGGGCTTCAAGGTCCAAGCATTCGTAAAGTTCAGTTATGTATCCAAAAAAAAATGGCCAAAGTGTCTCAGGAAACATGTCAGTGTATTGTTGTTTTGCAGGCAGGCAAGAAACTGAAGATTTCTCACAAAGGTGCCTGTTACTGAAGAGGATAAACTGGGTAGAAAAAGAAGGGGAAAGGCACAGATGGACAAAAAGATAAGAACATCCGAGTCTGTAGTGTGAGTTACAAACGTCTTACGGGCCTTTAGTTGGCTTCTACTTTAAATGCACACTAGACTCCAGTGTCGCCTGCAACAGAGAAATTATTGAATTATTTTACTGAAGATTCTTTCATTGGCCCCACTCTGCACAAACTGAGGATTACGGTGACCCTCCTTTTGAGGGGCATTAGGAATATTCAAGACATTAGAGGATTTTTTGGGGGCTCACTTCTCATTTAGGCTTACAAAGGCCATTTTAAGTTGGGATCAGCCCAACAGGGTGAGGCCTGGTCTGGCCAGTGAAGCCTTTCCGGAGCACTAATGAGGCCTCACACCCTTTTTGTATTCCTGGAGGCTTCAGTTCATGACAGTGGAGTTTTCCTTTATTTTGGAACTTTGTTGTGTTATTTTGCCCCATCCTGTGTCCCCCCATCAATGGAGTGCTGGACATACTTATTTACCAACAAAGCAGAACTCCTGTGTAAAGAATCAGACTTTGCTATGGTAGACTTGGGGGCTTCCCATGACCCACAACTGGATTAAGAGAGTCTGACAACGGATGGAGGGGAAATGGCTGAATGTTTTTAAATCTCTGAAAAGAACAAGATTGGCAAGGCAGCTGGCCCACTGACTAGTCTGACACTTCGCTCAGTGCTATCGCCATTCAGTTTGCATATTTTTGGATTTCTTGCTTAATTTTAACATTGCATTCAGCCTATGGTGCTCACAGGTTCAGAACTGGACCGCATTTGTTTAAAACCCAACTAGCTGTCCCCTGCGGCTCCGCCCGTGTAGTAGTGAAACAGGACAAACTTTAAAAACCAATGATAATGTAATAATTTGTATTGAGAAGAATTTATATTGATAGCTTTCATATCTGACGGCCTCTTGATATACAATATTTTTTGGTTTTGCTATTGGGGCGAGAATGTAGCTGTGATCTCTTGGCCAAAAATGTAAAAAGTTGGGAAGGTATCTCTGGCCAAGCGGAAGGCAGGAACGCTCCAACGTCGGCACGGTATCTGATCGTGTTCAGGTCTGACGGGAGAGCGCCCACCGCACGTGGCCGTGATATCTCTGGCAATGACCCTCTAAAACGGGGGTCCCCAAGTCCGGTCCTGGAGGACCACCGTGGCTGCAGATTTTCATTCTAATGAGTGTTTGAATGTTTGTCCTGCTAATTAACTTCTTGTGAATTCATTTTAATTGAGTTGCTGCTTTAACATTTGTTCCCCTGATTCGCTTCATTTCTTTCCTTAAATGGCACCCAAACAGAAATGAAATGTGAAGCGAGTGAGCCAACAGAAGACCAACCAAGTCAGGGCCTCAAACTCCAACCAGTTTCACTCCAACCAGCAGCGTAATGAGGCGCTGATTCTCGTTGTTAATTAAACTCGTTCTTCACTTCTGTGGCTTGGTGCTGCTCTTGTGGTGCATTAACAGACGTGTCCGAAATTGTGGATTTTCTCTTTTCTAAGAGCACCGTTAAAATTTTTGTGGACCTGAGCAGATCGACATTCCTTAGACCTTCACCTTTCTTTATTTTCAGATATCGTAAGATGGACACCAGTTGTTTTGGCTCATTTTATATCTCATTATTGTTTGGCTGCTAATTAAGGAGAAAGAAACAAGGGGTCTGAGTCTTCAAGAGCAAGTCAATTAAAATGAATTCAAAAGAAGTTAATTAGCAGCAAAAACAGGTCACTCATTAAGAAAAGGGTTAGAATGAAAACCTGCAGCCACTGCGGCCCTCCAGGACCGGACTTGGTGACCCCCTGCTCTAAAACACACGTAGCTCTGATCTCTCTCTCTCTCTCAAAAATGTCAGACATTACTCCTTAACAATCTCTAGATGATAATGTCTGCTGGACAAACGGGTATCGCTAGCTAAGCAGAGGCGAGGTGCGCTCCAACACGTGGCGAGAGGTAGAGCAACTCGAATGAGGCTGGCAAGTGAGTGAGGAGGGTCCCCACTCCTGAGGTCCTGCTTCCCCCTGCCCTTGGCCCGCAGTCTCTGTCTCGGATTCTCGCAAATAAATTGCTACCGCAAGCGAACTGTAATACTTAGCAAGTTGCAAAATCAACCGGAATGTTCAAGCAAATTATAGACAAAAATCCGTCAAGTAGTTCTCTCGTGACAAGCAGATAGACAGATATAGGATTAGATAGATAGATAGATACTTTATTAATCCCAAGGGGAAATTCACATAATCCAGCAGCAGTATACTGATACAAAGAAACAATATTAAATTAAATAGTAATAAAAATGAAAAAAATTAAAATAAAATTAATGCTAGCATTTACTCCCCCGGGTGGAATTGAAGAGTCGCATAGTGTGGGGGAGGAACGATCTCCTCAGTCTGTCAGTGGAGCAGGACAGTGATAAAAGTCTGTCACTGAAGCTACTCCTCTGCCTGGAGATGACACTGTTAAGTGGATGCAGTGGATTCTCCATCATTGACAGGAGTTTGCTTAGTGCCCGTCGCTCTGCCACAGATGTTAAACTGTCCAACTTTAATCCTACAATGGAGCCTGCCTTCTTAACAAGTTTGTCCAGGCGTTATAGGATTATATAGATATAGATATATATATATATATTGTATATATATATATATTGTGGAGAATGGCCAGCCGTTTATCCCTGCCAATACCCCCAAGCCGCCAGGTGGAGCCCTCCTTGCAGCATGGAGGTCCCCAGAAGACCAGCAGGGCATCATGGACAATGGAGTTTTTATGCACAGCCCTGCTGGATGCCATGGGGCCACTAGGGGACGCTGCAGGGAGGAGTAATGGATGTTTTCCCCACGCCCCGGAAGCACACGTGGACAAGAGGAATGACGTGCTTCTGGGGTGAAGAAAAGAACTTGTGCCTGACCCGGAAGTGATTGAGAGCCAAATGGACTGGGGATTAGCAACACTTCCGGGTCAGGAGATATAAAAAGACTGTGGGAGCTCCCAGATGGCGAGCTGAGTTGGGAGGCAGGGTGGCTAAGCGTCTGGTTATTGGATTATTGTATTGTTCATTTGAGAATTGTGGAGAGGAGCGTGCTTTGTGCACTTATTAGTATAATAAATATTCATCTTTTGGACTTTTACCTGGAGTCTGACGTGTGGTCTGAGGGTACAAGGGTGCGAGAAAACCCTAATTCTGTCACAATATATAGAGAGGGAGAAAAAGAGATAGTGGAGAATTCAGCAGTTTTCACTTTGTGAGGGACGGCCTGTGTCCTCACCCAGTTGGGACCCCTCTGTGATGGAAGGACTGGGGGAGTGAGTGTTCATAGAGCATCTTCCCTGGAGGGCTAGGTGGCTGCCCCCCTCTTGTTTGCAATGGTGCCTTAGATTCCCACAGGGCATCATGGGGCATGGAGTTCTTCGGTGCAGCCTTGTTGGGTTCTGTAGGTGCCAACAGGTGGTGCTGCAAAGACTGGAACCCTCCTTCATGGGGCTCTAAACTCACCCAGAAGTGCGGAAGACCAGACGTACTCCAGGGTGGGAGATAAAAGGAGCTTCCTGCCTCACAGGGATGAGAACCAGAGTCGGGAGGAGGTGGGCGACACATGTGAGTAGGAGTGCAAGAGGCACTAACGGAGAGAAAGAAGAAAGGAGCTGCTTTATTGTGCCATGAATTGTGCTTATTACATATACTTGTAACTGTGGTGGTGGGAAACGTTTGATAAAGATGAGTTTTCCACGAATAAAGACTCTTTGCCTTTTATACTTGTGTCTGTGCCTGTTTGTGTTGGGTGTTTGGGGAGCTGGAGTGCCCCCTGTTGTCCACAACTTGTTAAGGTTTTCCTCTTACTAACATTCACAAGCCCCCTTAGGTGAATTCTGAGCTCCGGGAGGCTGGCGCCTGTCCCAGTAGCTGCAAGCAGGAACAAACCCTGGACAGGACCACCCACTCCAGTTCAGGGTCAGCTCACACACACACACACACACACACAGATTTATACTGGGCTGATTCATTGTCACCAGTTGACCCACACGTGTCAAACTCACCACAGTGGCTTCTTCTTGCCATTTTTTTTTTACTGTTGACCAATTACACCTGCTACTGGCACGCGCTCCGTTTGTATTCATTTGAAACTGCCTGTGCTACCCTTTAAAGACAAGCTGTAATCGATGAAGACCTCAGTGGTAATGTAAACTGTATGTCTGTGCTATATGCCTTTTGGTATGGGATTTCAAATGTTTGTGGTGCACCATCTGTTGAAATGACAAGTGCAATGCATTTTATTACTGCAATTGTTTCTGATGTGCCATCTACGGAAGCGTATTAGGGCCACGGTGGAAAAAAAAAATACGGACACAGCGAAGAAAAAAAAAGTCTAAATGTCGAGATTAAAGTCGACATGTTGACTTTATTCTCGACATTTCCACTTTATTCTCGCCATTTATGTCGAGATTAAAGTCGACATTTACACTTTATTCTATTGTTTATTTTGTCAGTAGAATGTCGCAAACTAAACTTCATCTTTAAATGAATGTTCAATTTACTAGATTTTCTCAAACCCCTTCATTAATTAATGTAGCACATTAAATGCTTTATATTAAGTGTTCCCCGACCCAGTTTTTAATCTCTATGCGCTTCTTCAACTGACTTCCTCTTGCACTGAGAGGCGCAGACAGCGATCGCCGCACATTGACTTCATGATGTTCCTGCTCTAAGAACATTCAGAATACTAAGAGAAATACTTGATATCTTCTTCACGATGAAATGCACTAAAGCAGGTATTAAACATGGGTGGCGGGGGGCACGGTGGCGTGGCTATAGAGCTGCTCCCTTGCATTAAGGGGTTCCCAGTTGTATGTTCTGTGTAGTGAACTTTATGGCAAGTGTGACGAGGCTCCAAAAAACTGGATATATAAATGGGTATCGCACAGGTTTAACTGGAATATCGTGTAAATGTTGGGTTCGTGATGTGGTGGTCGGAGACACGAACGCAGAATTCAATGGATGTTCTTCTGAGCGGGCTTTCTTTATTACATGCGCGCTGTCTCTATCTGGCGTACTAAACTTCCAGTTCCAATCCTTGTTTTTCTTTCTGCACATAACCAATCACCACACGATAAACGTCTTTGTGAAATTAAAACAAGTTATAAACCTAGACCCCAGAGTTTTCAAAACTTAAAATGTATTAAAGCATATGGGGGCACGGTGGCGTGGTGGTTGCACTGCTGCTTCGCAGCAAGGGGTCCCGGGTGTTCCCTGCCTTGAGTTTGCATGTTTTTCTGGTGGGTCTACTCGGCGTGTTTCAGTTTCCTTTCAAAGACATGTAGGATGTGGGGTTTTGTTATGTATTATTGACCCTGCTACTTTATATGTTGCACGTATTCACCCTGCGATGTGTTGGCGTCTCATTCAGGATTTACTCCTGCCTCGCACAGGATGCTTGCTGGGATGGGCGCAACCCTGAATGGATGGCATAATTAAGCATGTATAATGAAGATTTTTTTAATTTCTGAAAACTCCATCCCAGCAAGCACCGTGCCCCACATGCTTTAATAATTTAAAGTTCTGAAAACTCCGAGGTCTAAGTTTATAACTTGTTTTAATTTCACAAAGACGTTTATCTTGTGGTGATTGGTTATGTGCAGAAAAAAAAGCAAGGATAGAAACTGGAGGTTTAGTACGTCAGATAGAGACAGTACGCATGCAATAAAGAAAGCCCGCTCAGAAGAACATCCATTTAATCCTGCGTTCGTGTCTCCGAACCCACCAAGCCCAATATTTACACAATATTTAAGTTAAACCTGTGCGATACCCATTCATATATCCAGTTTTTGGGACTTTGCACTACACTGAACATACAACTGGGGACCCCTTAATGCAAGGGAGCAGCTCTATAGCCACGCCACCGTGCCCCCCGCCACCCATGTTTAATACATGCTTTAGTGCATTTCATCGTGAAGAAGATATCAAGTATTTCTCTTAGTATTCTGAATGTTCTTAGAGCAGGAACATCATGAAGTCAATGTGCGGCGATCGCTGTCTGCGCCTCACAGTGCAAGAGGAAGTCAGTTGAAGAAGCGCATAGAGATTAAAAACTGGGTCGGGGAACACTTAATATAAAGCATTTAATGTGCTACATTAATTAATGAAGGGGTTTGAGAAAATCTAGTAAATTGAACATTCATTTTAAGATGAAGTTTAGTTTGCGACATTCTACTGACAAAATAAACAATAGAATAAAGTGTAAATGTCGACTTTAATCTCGACATAAATGGCGAGAATAAAGTGGAAATGTCGAGAATAAAGTCAACATGTCGACTTTAATCTCGACATTTAGATTTTTTTTTTCTTCACTGTGTCCGTATTTTGTTTTCACCCGTGGCCCTAATACGCTTCCGTAGCCATCTGTAGGAATGACTGCCAAAATAACCGGACGGACACCCAGATACACAGACACATACGCTATTAATAAGGTGCTTACAGAACCCTGAAATTTGTTTTCAGCAGCCAAACAATAATGAGATGCAAAGTGAGCCACCGATGACCAGCTGGCTTGAACCATTTGCACCTCTGTGTCCATCTGACAATGTCTGTGTCTGTAATAAAATATTTGGAGAAAGTGATGTTCTCTGATCCACAAAATAGGAAACAGGTACTCCTTAAGGACCAACAGTTTTAGAAATGTTGGTTGTGGCAGAATGAGATGAGTAACAAAACACCAAACTAAACAGCATGTTAAATTAACAACAAAAAGTTTGAGGCCCCCGAGTTAGCTGGTCATCTGTTGGCTTGCATTTTATCTCATTAATGTTTAGCTGCTGGGAAACAATTAGGGGGGTGAATATTAAAAAGCAAGTTAATTTAAGCCAAAGATGTTCCGTTAGCAGCAGTTAATTGGTTAAAAAAGCCTGCCACCCTCCAGGATCCGAGTTTTGACACGTCTGAATTAAACCCAACGCTAAACAGATAGTGAAAGGCGCTTTATAATCTTCATGTGTATATACCATGCGAAGCTGACTGGCTGACTCGCTCATCAACGCTCTTCAATAATTCCTGTTTAATTTCAAAGCTGAAGCTTGTTGAGATTGTTCACCTAGGACAGTCAGCATCCACTAACGAAGGAGATTTGATCCGTCAATATTTAGAGGTAAACACAACCCCTACAATAGCAAAATAAATATCCCAAAATCTAAATACAAAAAGGTTGGACTGATTTGATTGGAATTTGACGACGTTATAGAAAAAAGTAAATTCACTGTCCGATATGTTTGCGTTCTTAAGAATGAATCCTGAACACATCTCTGCAGTTGAATTGTCCACCTCCTCTTGACTCACCAGTACAAGAAACCCCAAACTCACCCACCCAAGTGTGTCTGTTCTGTTGGGAGAAGACCCCCCAGTGAGGGCAGTTGACTCCACCCCATCCAGTCAGGCAGAGACGCCCAGTGAGAGCAACTGACCCCGCCCCATTTGTGCGGAGAAGACCCCCCAGTGAGGGCAGTTGACTCCACCCCATCCAGTCGGGAGTAGACACCCAGTGAGATTAACTGACCCTGCCCCTTCTGTGGGGTTGAAGATGCCCAGTGAGGGCAGTGGACGCTGTCCCTTCTGGCCAGAGGGACATAAAAGCAAGATGCTCACCAAAGGTGGTGTGTCCTTCTGGACACCCCTACTCGTAAGAGAAGAAACTCCAAGCCAGATCTGACCTGCTAACGATTTCCTGCTGTGGGAACTTTATATTTTATTATTGCCCCATTCTGTGCCATTTTTGTTTCAAAATCTGTTTGTTCTTAAACGGGGTGACCTCCAGTGCAGTTGTCATACCTCTCCTGACCACACAAGTTATGCAAGACATCCAGCTTTTTCACGCATCCCCCTTATTTTTGACCCTCTAGAACCCTCAAATTTCTAGCCCATTTTTGGACTGTAAGGACACCCTTATGATAAAGAATAAACCAGAAATGATCAGAAGGATTTGAAGTTGTCCATTAACCGTCCCCAGGGGGTCATCCCATAATGGGATACAAGGGGTCACAATGACTCCTCTTCATAACACGTGGACAAAGTTAGGATTAGTAGACCTGTGGAGTGTCGTTTAATGTGATTTTGGGTTTGCTGATCACGCATATCATCACATGTTTGATATCTGATTCTTTACTGGTGGTCCTAGAAGGAGCAGCCCGAGGTTACAAATGACAAATGTCAAAGATAAACAAGTGGGGTGTCATTTTAGACTATGTCAAGGTCACTGATTACAAATATAACATTCTTTTTGACTAGCCATGTGCGCCCAACTACGTTGCGCGTGTTAAAGTTGTCTGTGAAGGGCTCCCTGTTTAAACGCGGCTGCCAGTCGTGAACTGGGCCCTTCGTCGCACAGCATTAGGATTTTTTATAAGGGAAACAAAATTACAAAAGAAAACCCTTGGACATTGATTCGATAGGAATGGCCTACTCGGAATCACTGTCCGAATCGTAATCATGTGGTGGTGTAGGAGCATTTCTGTTTCTGTCTGCTCACAGTCCGTCTCGTTTTCACGACGCTGTCGTTTCACTCACAATCTCTTTCTCCAATCTCGCAGGTTGCTTTGTGGCAATCCAAAGAGTAGGGCAATATACACGGAGCAATGGTTATAAAAGGGGGACACATAGGTATCCAGGCTCTTTAAAGCATAAATAGGGATCACTTCACTGACATGTGAGCAAGCCACGGTACAACTGTGAGTCGAGCAGCACTCGCCCGCTACAGCGTAACGATAATAATTTCCGGAACGTGCCGTTACGTTGTCATTCATTTTACCCACTGTCTTTCTTTCATTCATATGTTACGTTGGCACGTACCTTTTATCTTCGGCAATCTCATTCTCTAACCAGGCCTCAGGAGCTAACCAGCGTAACACTGTCCACCACCCCTTTCGTTATTCCGGCGATACCCGTTTGTCCAGCAGACATTATCATCTAGAGATTGTTAAGGAGTAATGTCTGACATTTTTGAGAGAGAGAGAGATCAGAGCTACGTGTGTTTTAGAGCAGGGGGTCACCAAGTCCGGTCCTGGAGGGCCGCAGTGGCTGCAGGTTTTCATTCTCACCCTTTTCTTAATGAGTGACCTGTTTTTGCTGCTAATTAACTTCTTTTGAATTCATTTTAATTGACTTGCTCTTGAAGACTCAGACCCCTTGTTTCTTTGTCCTTAATTAGCAGCCAAACAATAATGAGATATAAAAATGAGCCAAAACAACTGGTGTCCATCTTACGATATCTGAAAATAAAGAAAGGTGAAGGTCTAAGGAATGTCGATCTGCTCAGGTCCACAAAAATTTTAACGGTGCTCTTAGAAAAGAGAAAATCCACAATTTCGGACACGTCTGTTAATGCACCACAAGAGCAGCACCAAGCCACAGAAGTGAAGAACGAGTTTAATTAACGAGAATCGGCGCCTCATTACGCTGCTGGTTGGAGTGAAACTGGTTGGAGTTTGAGGCCCTGACATGGTTGTTGACATCCGTGAGTAACAACGACGTACTAAACTTGAAGGTGGTCTATGCATGTGTGGAATTCGCGGACAAACAAAGATCAAGATCTAAATGAAGATCTCTTGAGTTCATTTAAAGCACAACAATTTGTTTAGTTTGAATGTCTGTGTTTTGAGGTGTGACTGGCGTATTACAGTCTTCAGTAGTATAAGCCTGGAGGAGATTCTTAATGCAATGCCTGTGTTTTAGTTGTCTCTCTACTGCCATCTAGTGCTTCTTCTTCTGATTCATTCGCGGACAAACAAAGATCAAGACCCAAATGAAGATTATATAGAGAGATTTTTGACCCTTTTCTAGCCCTCAATGGACCGCCATCAGAGGGTGACCAATGACAAATGTTCATTAAAGGTCAAGACTATTTCAAATATTTGACGCAGCTATTCTCGTTTATTATGTACTTGTAAAATCTTACGTTTCTTACGAACACTGCGAATTAAGAGGCCTACATGAATTCAGACTTTTCATTTGTCGATGACGACACGTTCACAGGGAGCAAATGACCCCAAAATGATCAGAGTTGATTGGATTGCAGGGGGGCTTCGTAAATGTGCAGTCTGTAAACGCCAATGCTGTTTGTAATGACTTGAAGTAAAAGACAAATTCGTCCCCGCCTTGTCAAAATCGTCCTATTGAGGATGTTAAGTGGAGCAGCGTGACTCCAACACGTGGCACAGCCTACACGCCAACAAAAGACGACCTTACTGGCACCGTTGCTATTTTTTGACAGTTTGCTCCAAACTGTGCAGTCAGACGCTGAGTTTCCACGGCGCCATTAAAACTAAAGACCCTCCACTGTGTTTTTGGCAAATCGGAAAATGGAAGTCGACGCATCCTGCAAAACGCTCGCTGCCAAGACCCAAGTGAACTCATCGAGTCAGAATTATTCAAATCTTATTTAGCTTTTCTTATATTTTTCATTAGCTCTCAAACGCTTCCTGGTTTTTGTTCTTTTCGTTTCTGATAAGACTTGTCATTCGTTTTTTTCTTTATACAACAGGAGCCTTTTGCCAGCTGCCGCCATCTTTTTTTTAAATTGGCTGCTACTGAACACTTTAAGGCCCCATAAACAAACAGAAGTGTCGCTCACATGGCCGGTTGGCTGGGGGGCACCCACACGGCTTTTTCTCCGGTTTCTTTGAAGCAGCTGCCAGTTTATGCCTCTTGATTTCGCCTTTGTTGGGTAAAGCAGGAAGGCGAGACGCAGATCCTTTGTTTAGCAAGTGCCCTTCGTTCGCACTGGTGTAGTCGGCAAGCTGCGGAGACAAAAGGCAAGGACAGCTGTAATGGCAGCTCAGGGAAGAGCGAGAGAGGAGGAGGAGGAGGAGGAGAAACGTTCAGTCTGGGCTTTGTGCTCGTCTGAATGAAGTCACAGCTCAGGCCAGTGAAGACCAATCAAGGCTTACACCGGAGAAGGTTAAAGTAATTAGAGGAAGAAAGGTTCACTGTAGGAGTAGACATGACAGCTACTTTAATAGGTTGTGACAGGGTACAGGATAAAAAAAGGGAAAAAAAAAACGCCCATTTAACATCCATAGTTCAAGGGGACTCATCTTTTTTTTTTATTCCAGTTGAATAATTACACTGCTCACTATGGGCTGTTTTATACGGAAAATTCTAAAGGAAGTCTTCGACTGTACCAGGGCTGTAAAAGCCTTCCATCCACTTTACATCCACTAAGGTAAGCACGAGCTTCTAACCCTGGGCTGACGCCAGTCCATTACAGCAGTGCTCCTCAACCACAGGGGGCACAAATTGGCATCATTTATCATGGTAGTGGGACACCGCGCCAAGGATCGCGCGTGAATCCAACCCATCGGCTCTGACGATCCTGCTCTCCTGGGAGGGATAGTGTGGGATTGCAACACCAAAAAAGGCCGAGAAACTCTTGAGGACCCACAGGCGCAGTCAGCTGATGAAGACTCGCCAAGTACCCGTCAGTGAGTTTGGGGTTGGCTGAGGGGGAACGACAACAACAAAAAAAACCAAATTAAAAATAAAAAGTACCCGGAAATCTCAAGCGGCCATGAGGAGAACATGCAAAGTCCACATGGATATTGAACAGGCCGAGACGGAAACTCCTGAGGCAGAAGATGAATTAATTGAATTAGTCGACACCTGAAGAGGTCAGCGGCATCCCAGGTGGCATCAGGCGTCTCGGACCACGCAGGGGTGCCTCTCGCCTACTTTTAACAACCTGCCATTCTCACCTTAAAAAAATGCATTCTGCAGGTCTCCTTTCTTTCTTTTCTTTCTTTCTTTCATCGTAAATGCATTGTTATTTACTTTTGGTATTGTTTATCGTGAAAGGCGCCATTTAACAATTTTCTTTCTTTCTTTGCTTGCATCTGAACTTTATACAGTTTCTCATTTTTTAAACACGTTATTACTTAAATTGACTGAACTTCACATTTTCAGCAATAAAAGTGAAAAGTAAATGAATTGCTTTCTTTCTTTTCTTTTGCAAATTTGCAAATATTTATGGAACAATGGTGTACAAAATGCAATCTGTAAAACTGTCAGTGAGGATTTGGTTTTTTGTTTTCCTACTGTGACGTAACTACTCGATCAAACTATGCCATAGTGCACAGTCGTAGGATATGTAAGGATTTCTCTTTTTTGATGTTTTCATGTTTTTGTAATGACTGCTGTTGATTAATAAAAGGTGTATTTAAAATTCAAAACTCTCTTTCTTTCTTTCTTTCTTTCTTTCTGTCTTTCTTGAGAGAGCTAGCTTTTCCCTTTACTCCTCCTTTCTCGTTAACATTTACGAAATTCTTTTAGTTTCATTATTTAACTGTACAACAAAAGTTACATTTTTCTTTCTTTCTTTCTGTTAAATACTTTGTTATTTACTTTTGCTATTGATTATTCTGTTAGGTATTATACAGCAATTTTCTTTCTAATAAAGGGTTTGTTACAGTGACTATATATATATATATATATATATATATATATATATATATATATATATATATATATATATATATATATACATACAGTACGACCACAGAACATATTATAATACACTATGTACGTATTACTGGGAACAGCGTAACTCTCTCTCTCTCTCTCTGTCTGTCTGTCTGTCTGTTTTACTCTCTCTGTCTCTCTCATATATATATATATATATATATATATATATATATATATATATATATATATATATATATATATATATATACACACATACATGCATACATACAGTACAGGCCAAAAGTGTGGAGACACCTCCTCATTCAATGTGTCTTCTTTATTTTCATGCCCATTTACATTGGTAGATTCTCACTGAAGGCATCAAAACTTTGAATGAACACATGTGGAGTTATGTACTTAACAAAAAGGTGAAATAACTGAAAACATGTTTTATATTCTAGTTTCTTCAAAACAGCCACCCTTTGCTCTGATTACTGCTTTGCACACTCTTGGCATTCTCTCGATGAGCTTCAACAGGTAGTCGGTTTTCACTTCACAGGTGTGCCTTATCAGGGTTATTTAGTGGAATTTCTTGCTTTATCAATGGGGTTAGGACCAGCAGTTGTGTTGTGCAGAAGTCAGGTTAGTTGGACGATCATTTATTTTTCAACAGGACAATGACCTCAAACACACCTACAGGCTGTGTAAGGGCTATTTGACCAAGAAGGAGAGTGATGGAGTGCTGGAAATGGTCATGAAAATAAAGAAAACATATTTAATGAGGAGGTGGGTCCAAACTTTTGGCCTGTACTATATATATATATATGTATATGTATATGTATATATATATATATATGTATATATGTATATGTATATATATATATATATATATATATATATATATATATATATATATATATATATATGTATATATATATGTATATATATATATATATATGTATATATATATATATATATATGTATATATATATATATATGTATATATATATATATGTATATGTATATATATATATATATATATATATATATGTATATGTATGTATATATATATATATATATGTGTGTGTGTGTGTGTTTTGTTTCACTAACAGCGCTTTTCTCTTGTTTTATTCAAGATTACCTTTCGGGACGCGGACATTCCCAGAGCCCAGGGTCTCTCGTAGTTGCGGGTCACGTATTTGGTCGGTGAGTTGCACTTCGCCTTTTGCTTCCTGAATTTTTCTCTTGTCAGCTCTGCCTCTGCCCGCTCTTTCTCTTGCTTGCGCAGGGTTAGCTATAAAAAAAAAAAAAAAATAAGGTAACAGAAAGAGGAACTTCTTTATATCACAAATGCAACATTCTCTCTCTCTCGCTCTCTCTAAGGTGACAATAAAACGTTCATCCTTTAACATTTTGCAAATGTAAAGCTTTCATTTCCCCGTCACGTATGCGTTTGCCTTTCTTCCTTTCCTGCTGCACCTGATAATCCGTGTCCATTTTACGTTGAATCTCCTGCATGTATTGGCCGTCGGTGATGACCTGATGATGTCTTTGCATACTTTTGAACATTGTGCTGCATTTAATCTGCAAAAAGATAGGAGGAAAAAAAAGGGGATTAGGAAATTCCCAGATTTTGTGTCAAACATGCAGTGAAGCAACTTTGGCTTTGAGTGCTGCAGTGGAAGACCCCAATGATTAAAACGTAAAACATAACGGACTAGGGAGTGTTCAGTTATTCATTATATTATCCATCCAGTATCCAACCTGCTGAATCCTAACTACAGGGTCACAGGGGTCTGCTGGAGCCAATCCCAGCCAACACAGGGCGCAAGGCAGGAAACAAACCCTGGGGAGGGTGCCAGCCCATGGCAGTCATTATATTATATTATATTATATTATATTATATTATATTATATTATGCTATATTATATTATACTATATTATATTATATTATATTATACTATACTATATTATATTATACTAATATATTATATTTTATTATACTATACTATATTATATTATACAATATTATATTATATTATACTATACTATACAATATTATATTTTATTATACTATATTATATATTATATTATGGGTTGAAATCTAATTAATTAGCACAGACCTCATTGTTAACATTCACAGTGCACTAACTATAGAAATGTATTTTGTACTGCATGTATTAATAAAATGCATTGCATCTCTCATTCCAACAGATGGTACATACAGATATTTGTAGTAATAAAATATATTACTGCACATGTTTTGGATATGCTATCTGTTGGAATGAGAAATGCTATCTGCACACAGTGTGTGTTTTATTCATTCCCTTTGGTATGGGATTCACAAAAGCAGTGTTAAAAGTTGCAGTGCATTTATTACTACAGATGTTTGTGATGCGCCATCTGTTGGAATGACAGCAACTGGACAGACACATATTCTTTTATTAAGGTGGACTAATTGAGCTAAGACAGGTTGAAATCGAAGTACTGTTGTTAAAGTTGATGTTTGCACTGCGCTCTCATTTTGTAATGAAGATTGTAATAAAATGCATTGCTACTTATGTTTGTGAAGCACCGCCTGGTGGCATGAGAAATGGAATGCATGCGGATTGTCTGTCATATGCCATTTGATAAGGGATTCACAAAAGCAGCATTAATGTTTGAGATGCACTATCTGTTGAAATGACGGAGACGTAGCAACTGGACGGAAACACAGACAGATACCCTGACACTTATTCTTATATTATATTACATGTGGGCGGCACGGTGGCGCTGCTGCCTTGCAGTTAGGAGACTCGGGTTCGCTTCCCTGTGTGGAGTTTGCTTGTCCTCCCCGTGTCTGCGTGGGTTTCCTCCCAAAGTCCAAAGGCATGCAGGTTAGGTGGATTGGCGATCCTAAATTGTCCCTTGTGTGTGCGTGCCCTGCGGTGGGCTGGCACCCAGCCCGGGGTTTGTTTCCTGCCTTGCACTCTGTGTTGGCTGGGATTGCCTCCAGCAGACCCCCGTGACCCTATAGAGGGTTGGATAATGGATGGATGGATGGATGGATGGATATTAATGTGGCATACTGACGACTTGGCCAGTTCCCGTGTCTTACTGTACATGTCCCATATCCAAATCCTACACCCACTCTGCGTTTGCTTGTTTTCACACTCTCCCCGTCACTGCCTTGGCTTTCAGCCTGGTACTTCACTTTTCTTCTTACGTCCCCAGATTCTTGACTACCCTTCAAGTGTCTGTGACTGAGGCCTATGATGGACCGCTGAGCCCAAGGATGCTTCCCTTACAAACATTTGACTTTATGTTATAGGCGCAGTGCACACACCTTCTCACACCTCCCATCTGCACGGCCGTCATTCCAATTAAGACCCCCCAAGCACAGGGTCACATGTTACCTCGGGTAGCCCCAGTCACACTTCACTGCTGGGCCATCCTTGTGTATGGGGGTCTAGCAAAGAGCCTGGGCTGTGTCTCGTCGGAAAGCAAAGCTGAAGTTGGCCTTGTACAGATTTATGGACCCTGAGTCCGCCGTGATGATGCCCCCCTCAAGAAGGTACCTTCCTCTGAAATAAGCGTCGCCTGAGGTCCTAAAGGGCATTACTATAGGACTTGAGTGGAGCTGTTCACGTTTATAATATGAAATGCTTCTGGTCAGCTGTTCACCCCTCGGTCTCTTTACATCCCATTTTGTGGTCTCTTCACCATGGTGGGTCCTACCTGTGGTCATGGAGACATTTTTTTTTTTAATTTCCTTTGAGTCCAGACATCGGCTGCACATTACAACACCCCGTAAAGCGTGCTGTTGTTCATCTGGACTACATCTCTAACCTCAAGGATTGAAATGAAATATAAAACAAAGTCTTTGTCACTGTCACCAGGTGGGACACCAATGACGGTTAAAGGGGCTCCACTTCCCAGCAAATCGGCAACAATTCACAACACCACATTGGGGCGCAGCAGACCAGCACTCCAAGTTGATTAGGAGACCCCCATCCCGTGTCGTGGCCACAGCCCCTCACATTTGCTCTGCCCACCAGTGCGGTGAGGTCAGGTGACGCTTTGCAAGGAGACGTGTTCTGCTGAGAAAGTAACAGAAGGCATAGAGAGAGACTTTATTGAAGTCAGCGGTCACACGAACACCAGAGGGGCACAACACGAGAGAAAGCTGGGGACGTCCCAATGCACATGACCTAAAAGAAGACCCATTGAACCAGGATTATGGATTAACTTAGCGTCTTCATCGCTACATTAAAACTGACACACTAAAGCAAAGTAATAAAACGTCAAGCATGTCGAGGTTGGCAGGCAGGTCAGTCTCACCGTGGACAGCAGGGGCACCACAACTGACGGCTGGCAATCTGAATGTGGCACCACCTCATGTGTCTCTCCTTCTCAGAATAGAACTTGCCAGAATGGAGTGGAGAGTTTTCTAGAGTTTCCAGGGCCGTTCCAATCGCGGTGGGGGGGCCTCGTGCCAGTGAACATGTAAAGGAGGGACGCCAGATGCTGCTGTCTTCAGATATTAAAGAACCCGGGCACACATTTCCTGACCAGTTTACTGTCCTTCTCCTGCTCTCTTTAGCAGCTGTCATGACACCTTGGGACAAATGAAGTACCACCGATCTATCTGTCTAGCTAGCTGACTGTTTGCAGGAAACTCCTTCCCCATATTCTCTGAGATGGTACATCCCATAACCCTGGAGGACGGTAGTTAACATTTGAGCCATTCTGCGTTAGGAGAGTACAGCACGTCGAAATATTCGGCCTACGAACACAACACAATGTGTGCCCGAGTAAGAAAATGGAGGAGTGTGCTGATGATCAACGACATCAGTGACAGGGTAAGCTGGACTCGAACACAGGGGGTTTAAGAAGAAAGGGCAGAGTGGGCTCTTCTTACTTAGGAGACTGTGTGCTGGTAATGTGGGAAGTGACATCCTTCACATCTTCTACAACTCGGTGTGGTAACATCACGTGACGAGAGGACCACCGAATCAACAAGGTAATTAAAAGGGCAGGCTCAGCTATGCTACACATTCTGGACCCCCTGGTGGTCGTGGTGAAGGAGAGAATGAAAACCAAACCGAGTGCCATTATGAACAAAGCTACACATCCTCCCTGTGACACACACACACACACACACACACACACTGAGGACTTTCAGAAAATGAATTACTCCATAGAAGTGGGTCGAGAAATGGGATGGGGGGGCTCCTATATATACCAATATCTATCTATCTATCTATCTATCTATCTATCTATCTATCATATAGTGCCTTTCATATCTATCTATCTATCTATCTATCTATCTATCTATCTATCTATCTATCTATCTATCTATCTGTCTATCATATAGTGCCTTTCATATCTGTCTATCTATCATATAGTGCCTTTCATTATCTATCTATCTATCTATCTATCTATCATATAGTATCTATCTATCTATCTATCTATCTATCTATCTATCTATCTTTTGTGAACCACCAGAGTGCTCCAGCCACCCAACACAGACAGTCAGAGACACGAGTTCCCAGTCCCACACAGCACACACTTTTGTCTCGTTTCCTTAACAGCAACACCGTGCAAACACAGCACCAATGCACAGTTCTCTTCTTCTTCTTCTTCTTCCTCTTCTTCATCTCTCTCTCTCTCTCTCTTTCTTAATCCTTCCACCTCCACTCCTCCTGGCAAGCTTTGTCCACCTCCTCCCGACTCTGGCTCCTTTTTATAGAACACCCGGCAGGACTCCAGGTGTCCAACGAGCTTCTTCCGCCAACATTTCCGGGTTTGCCGGAAGTGCTGCTAAATAGGGCTCAGGAAATGTCCAGGTGCCCCCTTGGCGGTGGCCATGGGCCCCAGCAGACCAGGAGGGCTGCCCTCTAGGATTCTTGGGGAGATAGTGTCCGAAATATGCTCTCTCCCCCGGTCCTTCAATGATTGAGGCGTTCCAGCCAGGTAAAGCCAACAGCAATACACCTGTATAGCGCCTCAATGGGACTGGGCGTGCCAAGTCAGAAATTTTAATTCTTTTTAAGTTTTCCTCCTTTTTAGTCATTCTGGTGTATATTGTGTGCGTCTGTCCGTCTGTCTGTCTATTATATAGTGCCTTTTCTCTATCTATCTATGTGTCTGTAAGGCTTTTTTTTCTGATTGCTGTGGTTTTCCTTCCACGTCCCCCTGTGAGTGTGAGAGAAGTTCCTGTAGTGGACCCCATCCAGGCTTGGCTCTTGTCTCGCACCTGATGTTCCCAAGACAGGCCCCAGTTCCCCTCCAAAATGACCTAAACTGGATTAAGCAGGTTTAAAAATGTTTTATTGCATGATTATTTTTGTGATTACTATTATCCATTTCTAAACTTGCTTAATCCAAATTAAGTTTCATGGAGTAGGAGGAGGAGGAGGTTAGGAGCACACGCTGATACAGCGCATTGCCGCGGCCACCACATGACAAACCAACTCAGGATCCCAGATTAGGACCCGAGTGCAGCCATGTGACGGGTGACACCTCAGCACCGAGTAGACGATGTGATTAGTGGATTCAGGATGTATGGAGACCCCGTCACTTTCTGCACACTTTGTTGTGTTGTAGATTTTATTTTATATCGATACATGTGTGCTTTTTGCCCATCAGTCTCATGCAGTAGCCCCTGACAACAAAGTGAAGACATGTTCTTAGAAAGGTTTCCGAATCTGTTAAAAAGCAAAAACTGTTTTTTTTTTTCCATTCATGGAAGTTTTCCGATCCTTAATTCAGCACTTTGGAGAAGCCCCTTTGGCAGCTTTGAGTAGTTTTCTCTGCTAAGTCTCTACAAGCTTTGCACACCTGGATTTAGGCAGCCGATCCCATTTCTTCCACCGTTAGACTGGATGAGAATTGTCTGTAAACTGCCATCTTCAGTTCTCTCCACACGTTTCTCGATGGACTTTAAGGTGTGGGCTTTGGCTGGGCCACTCCGGGAACCCCCAGTTTAATTTTGGCTGAAGTCTACGGGCCACTCCAGTCTGCGGTGACAGGCACTCTGGTGCAGTTTTACTTTTCAAATGACCTCTCTGTAGTTGACCACATTCATCCTCCCCTCAATTCTGACCAGTCTCCATAGCCTGATGCTGCTAGCACCACACTTCACCGTCAGGTTGGCATTAAGCAGGCGGTGAGAAGCTCCTGGTCTTCTCCTGATGTGGTGCTTGGAGTTCAGCCCAAGGAGTTCAATTTCTGCCTCATCAAACCAGAGACTCTTTCTCCTCGGCTCTCAGAGTCCTTTAAACTGTCACATGCCTTTTACTCAAAAGTGGCTTCCATCTAGTTGCTCTACCATAAACGGAGTGCTGCTGAGATGGTGGTCTTTCCAACAGATTCTCCTGTCTCAGCTGAGGACTTGTAAAGCTGTGTTCGAGTGACCATGGGGGTCCTTGATCACCTCCCTGACCAACGCCGTTCTTAGCTGGTTACTCACTTTGGCTGGTCGACCCTGTGGTTCCAAAGCTTTTCCAATTCACAATTCTTGAGGCCACGGTGTACCAGGGGGCACTCAAAGCTTCACAACAAGTTCATCCCCTTGCTCTGATCTGCACCTCACCACAATTTGATCGTGCAGGTCTACAGAGAATTCCTTGGACCTCTGACTTGGTTTTTGTTTTTTTTTTGTCCTGACATGAATTCTGGGATCTTCTACACACAAGTCCACCTGTGTACCTTTCTAAATGATGTCCAGTTTGCGCCAGGTGGACTCCAATCAAGTTCAAGAAACATCTCAAGGAGAATAAAAACTAAACAGGAGACACCTGAGCGCAATCTGGAGGGCCACAACAAAGAGTCTGAAGACTTCTAAGAATGAGGGCTTTGGAGTTTTAATAAATTTGGAAATCTTTCTGAAAACAACTCTTCACTTTGTCATAATGGGCTTTTGAGTGGAGATTGATGTGTAAAGAAGGCACATTTTATCCATTTAAATAGATAGATACTGTAGATATATGAAAGGCACTATATAATAGCTAGATCTCAAAGGCACTATATAATAAATCGATAGATATATGGAAGACACTATATGATTGTTAGATAAGATAGATATATGAAAGGCACTATATAATAGATAGATATGAAAGGCACTATATAATAGATAGATATATGAAAGGCACAATATAATAGCTAGATCTCAAAGGCACTATATAATAGATCGATAGATATATGAAAGGCACTATATAATAGCTAGATCTGAAAGGCACTATATAATAGATAAGATAGATATATGAAAGGCACTATATAATAGCTAGATATGAAAGGCACTATATAATAGATAGATAGATATATGGAAGGCACTATATGATTGATAGATAGATATATGAAAGGCACTATATAATAGATGGATAGATAGATAGATAGATATGTGAAAGGCACTATATAATAGATAGATATATGAAAGGCACTATATAATAGATAGATAGATATGAAAGGCACTATATCATAGATAGATAGATACTTTATTAATCCCCAAAGGGATTTGTAATTAGATCAACAATACAGGAAAGCGCCCAGAAAGTGAAGGGGTCTGAACACAATATTTCTCTGTTGTAACTTTGCGTCTTCATGGTTTTGACTCAATAATCGGTCAGTAACTCTCACTGTCCTTCAAGGACACACTCAGAAATGCTGGTTGTTGTTCTTTACTGGGTTGTTTGGTTCCTCATAAGAGCCATTGCTTGACAGAGCAGCATTTCATTCTGGGACGGGTTCTTTGCATATGAAGTTGGTTGAAAAAGATACTAATATGTGGAAGAACACTGAAATCTTTAATGCATGGTGAGCAGGACACTAACAGATCAAGAAAACATGAACTTAGCCACTGGTATTTTAGAAATCTGTTGCCATCTACATACAGTTATTTACTGTATGGAGCCTGTTCTTGATCTCAAGAAATTAATGGTTCTTTCTGGAACCTTCACGTGGAGCTTCTTTTGGGAACCAAAAATGGTTCCCCTATGGCCAGTTGCTGGTGCTCAGTTATTTTGTGCCCAAGGCCAAGGTTATTAGTGTGCCAACTGACTGTTTGGTAGCTAACCCTTGTGGCTGGGTGTCCCATACCCCCTTATGATCTTCGGCCTTGGCAAATGCCTAATTCACCTTAATGGTGGTGCCAGCCCTGCCTATGGCATCGCTCTGATGAACCACAATGGCATCTTTATTTTTAAGGGGGTAAGGCACGAACCCATTACACGATGTAAATAAAGTTGATGAAGAGCTGGTTGTAGCCATCCATCCATGTTCAGACCCTCCTAATTAAATTGGGCGTCGTGCCTGGACGGTGCTCATCCTGGCACAAAACAGAAAATGGGTGCCAGTCCAGTGCAGGGCTCACTGACGCATACACGCGCTTTGCCTGCGGATAAGGTGATGTAAATAAGTAGCAGTAAGGTTAGGGGTTATTATTATTATTATTATTACTATTATTATTATTTAAAGGTTCGTCTGCACCCCACCAAGTGTGAATGTCAAACTCCGCCCAATCGATGAGACATTCGGGGTGCGCGTCTGATTTTAGAATCTGCGACGGTCGGCGGAGTTTCTTTCCTGATCGCGGGTGCCAAATTAGCCCGCTGGTGTGGACTGTGGTGGGCCACTGACGGCCGTTTTCATCGCTTGCTGCCCGTCTGTCTCTGTCTGTCGCTCTTGTGCTGCCGATTTCTTCATCGGACGTTCTGCCTCGAGCGGCACGGTGGCGCAGTGGGTAGCGCTGCTGCCTCGCTGTAAGGGGACATGGGTTCGCTTCCTGTGTATTTCCTTCGGGTGTTCCTGTTTCCTCCCACAGTCCAAAGACATGCAGGTTAGGTGCATTGGCGATCCGAAATTGTCCCTAGTGTGTGCTTGGTGTGAAGGTGCGTGTGTGTGCCCTGTGATGGGCTCGGATTGGCTCCAGCAGACCCCCGTGACCACCCTGTGTTAGGATATAGCGGGTTGGAAAATGACAGACTGGTTCGTCACTTTGCTCCTCTTGCACTTTCTCCATTTCAGTTCTGACCTCATTTAGTGCCCGGAGGGCTTGAAGCAAATTTAAAGTTGAAATTTAGCTTACTCGTTTTCTAGCAGGATGGCATGTGGACGCGACCTTGCTATGATGGATAAGCGGGTTAGTAAGATGCATGGATGAGACGAGATGTGCTTTCAAAGTGCATTCTCCAACATATTTATATTAGGATGTACCAGAATATTGTTTGACTCTTTTGTCACGTTTGCAAATTAGGATGGGGTCCTGGACGAGCGCCCCTCGCCCGCTCCTGTGCTGGCCTCGCCACTGCCAAAGACCGATGCGGTCGGTGACGCTGCTTACTTAGTTTCGTTTATATTCCAGGTCGGCCACTTTCTACACGCAGTGTTGCACTTTGCGTGCTGTCCGTAAATATCACCCGCATTCCCCCCAAAACTATCGTCAAACATTTTGGAAGTCCATTGCTAATACAGAACTAAAACCACCTTAAACGGAATAACTGTATATTTCACTTTTGTTAAGGCGGTGTTTTGGAATCTCCACAACTTTGCGGCACACCAAAGAACTACGCCAGTCGGCCACAGCCTGGCACCGAAAAAAATTCGGCACGATCCTCTGGTCGCTCGGTGGACTTACCTGGCACCGGTGGTCCCTTTCTTTTTCGGGGGAAGCGAGGTGCGGCGCGCTCTCTGAGAAAGCGTCATCCGCTTTCCATGGATACCGGGCCGTTTCCGCGTGCCGTTGCTATAGGTAATAGAGAAGCGGGTGCCGGAAGCTCGCCAAAGTTGTTCGTGCTCGTGCTTGTGTACTGCTTGGTTTCCACGGTAACCGACAGTGCGCTTTACGAAAAGCGCCATTAGCGTATAAAGTGACGGTACGTAGGCGAATACAAGAGCCCCGTGTATTGTATCAGGTGAACGGAATACATTTAACTGCGCACTGTTTGTAAACCCAATTTGGAATAATGAGACGTAATCATTCCCCCTTATACGTCTGCATCCTGATTTTACTAAATAATGAATCTACTCAAGCAAAAGCTGGCATAATAGGAGGCACTGCGCCCAGGATTTCTTATTCGAGATCATCCCTCCATTTTCAGAATACACTTACTCCTGTTCTGTGCAGCGACAAAACACAAGGCAGGAACCAACCAGTTGTCGGGTCAGTCACTGGGCACACTTATGAGCCTACCCATGTTGGGCAGATGTAGAGTCACTGATGTTGTCTTTGCGATGTGGCCATGCAGACACAGAGAGAGCTTGACCCGGGACCAAGACAGTCTCCTAGAGAAGATGGACAGCAAGGTTAGACATCATTCCACCTGCTAGGGGCCCCACTTCAGCAATCACAGGGTTGCTGGGTGGATGATGATGTGAGTAGAACTGGGAGTGAGACAAGAAACGCGTCTGAGGTGCGTGCCAGTTCATCAGAGAGACAGCCAGCCCCAGCAGAAAGGGGAGAGGGGACAAAAACACCCCCTATATGTTGATGTTTATGGTAATCGGTGCCAGTGTGTGGTGTGGCGGACTGCCGGGACACCCTGATTATGTAAGAACCGGTTGAGAGAATATTTCTGGGACAGTTTCAACCCCTGAACCAACAGAGGGCAGCCCCCCTTGGTTTCCAGAGGGGTCATAAGCATGGGAGCTCAACCCTGCTGGGGTCTGTGGCCACCACTATGGAGCGCATGGACATTTTCAGGGCCCTATTTGGCAGGAAGAAGCTCATTGGGCACCTGGAGTCCTTCCCGGATGCCCTATAAAGAGGGGCCAGTTACCACCACTCGATGGCCAAAGTCGGGTGGAAGAGGACAAATTCTGAGGAGGAGTGGAGGTGGAAGGAAGGACTGGTGGCAAAGGGACTGGGTTGGTGCCTTGCCTTGTGTGCTGTGAAGGCCAATTCCACGAATAAACTAACCCTACGCTGTGTGCTAAACCCGTCTCTCTGCCTGTCTGTGTCGGGTTGGAGTGCCTGTACGTCCCCTGGTGGTCCATAGTAGTTATTTTGTGCCCTAGGCCAAGCTTATTAGTGTGCCAACCGACTGTTCGGTAGCTAACCCATGTGGCTGGGTATTCCACCCCTTATGATCTGTGTCCTAGACGACTCCCCAATTCACCTTAATTTAAAAAACCCCATGGGGGGGACCCCTCAACACCCCACTCCCAACCGGGGAACAAATAATCTTCACCTTCTACTAAACAACAAAGGAGTAAAAATCTTTTTTCCCCAGGGTCCGGCATTGGCACTTGACGCCCCTGGTGCCACCTGCTGTCCATTGAAAGGCACAGCAACCTGCACAACCACACGCATATACTGGACAACACGTGGACAGCTTGGTGACTGGAAACTGAAACTGAAATGTTGAAGAAAACCGCAGCATAAGGTGAAAACTTAAATGAATATGCAAAGAAGGCACAGAGGTCTCATTAGCTTTCCACTGCCCATTGTCTCCCCGTTCTAAAGAATCTTTATTTTAAATAGCACCTTTCATCTTTACCCTGAACACAGCAACTAATCTTTGTCTTTTTACAGCACGTCGTTCGACAATGCAGTCCTACAGCGGAGTGTCCATGTTCTTTTGACCTCAGCTTCAAGTAGACTTAACAGCAAAGTACTGCGGTGTTCGAATTACCCATAATCCACTACAACATGTTGTATTGCGTCAGCTTCTATCCGTTGAGGTCACTGTGTAATTTTCAAATTACCCTCACTTTTTGATTTACCCGCTGTCAGTGAGTGCGCGGTCTTTCTCAGTTCCCCACAGACCTTTCCCCGGAAATCCTGCAAGGAAGACATCACTTCTGGTGCCGACCCCTTTGATGAGGTCACGTCCGGCCCAGACAACATCACCTCAGACGCCGGCCCCTTTGCTGATGTCACTTCCGGTCAAGAAGACATCACTTCCGGTACCAACCCCTTTGATGATGTGACTTCCAGGCCAGACAACATCACCTCAGGCGCCGGCCACTTTGATGGCATCACTTCTGATTCCGGCCCTTTTGATGATATCACTTCCAGACAAGAAGACATCACTTATGGTACCAACCCCTTTGCTGACGTCACTTTCGATTCTGGCCCTTTTGATGACGTCACTTCCTTTACAGGCCTTTAAAGCCGCCATCTTTGTCTCTGATAATCACTTCTGTTTTGGACTCTGTTCTATGCACATCGTGCTACTCTAATTCAACTTTTGCAGCTGGGGAAATAATATACGGGTGGCTGCCCCAAATCTTTACAGTGTCTTTGACTCATTATTATCGCACCTCGTACAAGTAATAGAAAAAGTAGAATTCTTATATGTAGCTTCAAGGACGGAGTTATAGTTTTAAGGATGAGATTAAAACAGCTGAATGCGTTCAGTTTAAGCAAATGGGGTGTCGTATCTCAAAGGCGAAAGTCAAGAGGTCTGAATGGCGGAAGTCTCGCGGGGTTACACACAACTTGTAAATGAGAATACACTTCAGGCTGTTAAAAAGTGGGTAGTGAACAGCAGTGACACCCTGCTCCGCAAAGGCTCCGCCCACAGGGCGTCTTCCTAAAACCTCCGCCCACAATTTCTCCAGTTCGTGAGTTTTAAATCTGCTGCCGGGGTGTCAGGGGGAGAGCAGAAGATACTGAGAGAAAATAAAAAGAGCTAAAATTGCAATTATATCTTCAGAAAATCAGTAGCACAAGAGAACTGAAAATTAATAATTAATCTGCATGATTATTTTTTTGTTATAATGGAGAGATGTACATTAAAGAACATCAACAGCAAATCAAATGAAATTAATAATATATTGAACAATTATTATAAAAGTAAAGTTGAATAAATTGGATTCTGGTTTATGGAAATAGTGCAAAAGTTGATAGAAATCTACATTCTGTACCTAATACTGGTATGCAAAATTTGGTTGACTTAATTGAAGCGTACTCAAGTTAAAGCGTACTCAAGTTATTGTATTTACACACACACACACTCAGACATAATTCCAAAAATGGTATTTTCGGACTCATCCAAATCCCGAGGTTGAATTTTTGGAGGATTACAATATTTTCACTATACGTCGCATATGAGAAAGTAAAAAGGGATTCTCTTGGCAAGCAAACTCCAGAATAGACGTAAAGATGAATTTTTAGGCTTAAGGAAAGCTCAAGAATGATCAATAAAAATGTGAACGAGAACACTGAGATTAAGAGGTGACGTGATTGAAGTGACTCCTGAAATCATGAAAGGAATCAGTACAGGGGATGCCAGCTGTTACTTTAAAATGAATTCTTCCACCAGAACACAGGGACATGGATAGAAACATATTAAGAGTAGATTTCGTACAAATGTTAAATATTTTTCTTCATGCAGAGAACCACAAACACATGGAATGGATGGCCGAGTGGTGTGGTGGAGAGCAGGACTTCAAGGACCTTCTGATCTCACGCAGACTGGACTGGAAGTGGGGTGAATGGAATTGATAGTTTGATGGACTGAATGGCCCAGTGGCTTAGCTAGGGGTGGGCGGAGGGGGCAGACACCTTTTTGGGGGGGCGGCCTTATTGGCCAAAAGGCTCAGTAGAATTCGTGTGTGTGCAGCAGGGGTCAGAGAAATATCACTCATGAATGAAAAAAGATCAATTCTGTGATTTTTATCCAGAAATGCTTCAAAAATCATTTCCAGACTGTCCTTCTGTGACGGCATCAGACACAGCAGTTGAAATTTATGAGGCAATAACACAAATAAACATAAATATCACACCGATAAGAATTTCTAGGATGATAAACAACTAATTTCTAATTTCGTTTCGTTATCAATCTCAAATGCGTTCTTGTTCTGCACAGAAAACATCCCTCCTATCACTTGTACACTGCACTGGTTGTGGTTTTCGCAGCGTAATTAAATTAAACTTATAATTAGAACACGGCTTATCAGTGCGCCTATACTATATTCTTGTCTCGTTGATGCTTATAAATAATTCTATGTGAAAAATTTCTGCTCTTTCTCTCTATATATATAAATCTATACAAAACGTATCTTATTTTTTCTCTATAGGTTATTTTATTTTTCTGTTTAAATAGGTTAACCTGGAGCTGCACGGTGGCGCAGTGGGTAGCGCTGCTGCCTCGCAGTTAGGAGGCCTGGGTTTTCCTCCCTGCGTGGAGTCTGCATGTTCTCCCCGTGTCTGCGTGGGTTTCCTCCCACAGACATGCATGTCCCTTAGTGTGTGTGTGGGTATGTGTGCTCCCTGCGGTGGGGTTTGTTTCCTGCCTTGTGCCCTGTGCTGGCTGGGATTGGCTCCAGCAGACCCCCGTGACCCTGTAGTTAGGATATAGCGGGTTGGATACTGGATGGATGGGTTCACATATTCAGATACTGTATGATGGAGGGGCAAATTAAAGCACCGCCCTGCCCCGAGCGGCATGAACTTGAGCTACACCACTGGAATGGCCGGTTCTCATCATTCTGGGTGTGCCCATCCACTGCATGGCACACTCTGACACACTCCCACCCGCATATGTAGACGACGCTGTTCAAGAAAGGGAGATACAGTGTCCACCATGATGTTTGGGACACAGCAATGGCAGGTCTGCTTGATGTCTGCGGTTCATAGACATCCCCAGGTGCTGAGGGTCTTTATCTGGTGATGCTGTGCCAAGCCTCTAATGCAGCCATCTTCAGCCCCTGCTGGTTTCGGGGGGCTTGTCACTTTCAGTTTTCTCTTCAGAATATGGAAGGTCTACTCAATTGGATTTAATTTGGGCGACTGGCTTGGCCATTCAAGAATCTTTTGTGTTGCCTCAGCAGTGTGTTTGGGTCATCATCTTGTTGTAGGATGAAGTGCCACCTAAGGAGTTTGGAGGCCTCTGCTGGAACCTGAGCAGATCAGATGTTTCTACACACCTCAGAATTCATTGTGCTGCTGCTGTCAGCAGTTCTCTATCATCAAAAACAGTGTGCCAGGGCCTATGGCAGTCATAACACCCCCAGCACCGCCATGTTTAACAGATGAGGTGGTCTGCTTCTGATCTCTGATCGGGCAGTTCTTCTTGGTCTCCACACTTTGCTCTTGCCGTCACTCTGATGAGGTTCCTCTTTGTCTCATCTGTCCACAAGACTTATTTCCCAGAATTCTGCGGGCTCTTTTCAGCCCTTTTTCACAAACTGTCATCTGTTCTCTCCTGTTTTTGTGGACTGCATCTTGCAGCGTGGCCTCTGTGTTTCTGTTCCTGACGTCCTCTGCTGATAGTCATCTCTGACCCCCTGAAGACTGTTTCTGATCTGTCGGACAGACGTTTGGGGGCTTTTTTCTTCACCATAGTGAGGATTCTTCTGTGATCAGCAGTGGAGGTCTTCCTTGGCCTAGCAGTCCCTTTGTGATTCCTGAGCCCACCAGTGTGTTCCTTCTTCTTCCTGATACTCCAGACAGTTGATTTCAGTCACCTTAAAGGTATTCCCGATGTCTCCAATGGTTTTTCAGCCTCATCATGGCTTCTTTGATTTTCACTGGCACAGCTCTTGTCCTCGTGTTGAACAACTGCAGACTCCAAAGGGCAGAAGCAGGCCGAGGTAGCTAATGAAGCCATGCAACCCACCTAAGGAATCACAAACACCCGGGACATCCTAAACATGACGGTGCCCTGAAATGAGGGGGCCGTGTAGAAAAAGTGTTGTGCGACCAAAATGTATGAAAGCCCGCAATGTGCACTTTAATGACGACGTCTGAGTTGTCTGATTTGTAATTTTAAACTGTGGAGCTTCGGTCTTGGGCGAGACATCAAGCAGAAATGTGTCTTTGTCCAAAATGATGGAGGGCACTGCATTTAGAGAACAACGCAGAGCGTCTGACTGGATGTGAATGGATATTCAAAGATCATCATTTTCTAAGAGACCAAAGGGCACCTCCTTATGGCAGTTGGCATTCATAACGAGAGCTTCAGATCGAAGACTAACAAGCCAGATGGCAGCTGGTCAGCAGTAGCAGCCACCAGAACTCCACTCTCTGCAGGAGGAGGCGGTGGAGGAGTGGAAAATGAAAACAGTCTGCCCAAAGCCACTCTCTCGAATGCCACTTGTGATGGCATAACAGAAGGTGGCATTTGTTTTCTTTTTTGTTTTGTTTTTTTATGCTTCTTCAAACCAAGATGCTGATTTAAGCTGGAAATGCCTGCACGAGTGCCTGTTCAAGGTGTAGGTAGCTCCTGCCAGTCAGTGCCATCTGTAGGTATGCACTCTTCAACAGCGTCATCAAATTAAAATCAAAAATAAATAAATAAATAAATAGCACACACACTTGCCAAAGCCCGTCTCCCCTTCCTTAGTTCCACCACTTCCATATGGTCACCATAGAAACCAGGCAGTGGTATGTGATAACCTGTCACCAGGGAATTCCATTTACGGCTCACTTGCCAAATAAGCCTGTGCCCTCCACGGGGGCCTGCTTTGCATTTCCCTAGCAACTGGTTGCTAGGTTGCCGCGCTCTCCTCAGAAGCGCTGCCTATGAAATGTGATGGTAAGCGGCCGGGCACGTCCCTGATTGTGTCGCATCTGTCTTAGATAACACATAGAGGCGTACCAGGCTGGCTCGGGTTGGAATGCCAGGTTTGCCAGTTGGTGCTGGTGCTGGCTCGACTCTGTTGAGTGGCTGTTCAGTTGAGGCTCTCGATACGCTGCTTGTTTTTGAAGGAACGGCCCCCAGAGGAATGCTACAGTGCACTCCAGCTTAGGGGGGCTTCTCGTGCCGTAGCACTTTGAGTTCATTTATCATTAACTCGGAAAGATGCCATTTGTTGTATTTGCTGGTGGAAACTCGAGTCCACCTTTAATGAATGATAGATATATAGATGTGAAAGGCACTATATGATAGATAGATAGATAAATAGATATGAAAGGCACTATATCATAGATAGATAGATGTGAAAGGCACTATATAATGGATAGATAGACATGAACGGCACTATATGATAGATAGATAGATAGATGTGAAAGGCACTATATAATAACAACATTTCAGTTCTATACTATAATAAACTAGATATGCATGGAATTCTCATACTCCTCAATGAACCTACAATCTTTATTAATCTTAACTTTTCTCTGTTTGCTTTTCCGGTTCTTCTGTGGTGGCATTCAGATCCATCACCACCATTATCCGTTCAAAGTCTGAGTAAAACCATCCCGGGATTCTTCTTTAGAGATTCCCAAGTAAAACTAACCTGGGATTAACTGTTAACAGAGTAAGCACGTGCGTCCTGATCAAAGTCCTGAGCGGCCGCCTGTGATGTTTGAATGACAGCAGATACCCCAACCTGCCCCAAGACTCACTGCGCCGAATCTTCTAAGACGAACCCTTAAAAAATTAAATAACAACCTCGAAGTTAGGAGACCCGGGTTCGCTTCCCGGGTCCTCCCTGTGTGGAGTTTGCATGTTATCCCCATGTCTGTGTGGGTTTCCTCCCAAAGACATGCAGGTTAGGTGCACTGGCGATCCTAAATTGTCCCTAGTGTGTGCTTGGTGTGTGGGTGTGTGTGTGCCTGCGTGCCCTGTGGTGGGCTGACGTCCTGCCCGGGATTTGTTCCTGTCTTGTCCCTGTGTTGGCTGGGATTGGCTCCAGCAGACCACCGTGACCCTGTGTTAGGATATAGCGGGTTGGGAAAATGACTGACTGACTGACTAAATGAATCGACTTCATGTTATTATTAATCAATCTTTTTGTCCCTCTGTGTTATTAGCCAGGGTTCTTAAAGGTGTTTCCCCCTCTAGTGGACATTTTGTTGTACTGTTTGGGACTCTCCAGCAGCATAGCAGTATCAGCAGCAGGATTCGAGCCCTGATCGCTGGAGCAGACAGCTCCTGTTTTACTAAGCTGAACTAAACAGATAATCTTTCAAGCCCGGCTGCAAAACTAGGCGTAACGTCACATGCAGCTGCAGGTTCTTTCCACCTGCCACAACGCTCTTGTCCATGATGTGAACTTTTTGCCCATGTTGTCCCTTTACATTGGGCTGAGATTGCTCCTGTACAAAATACATTTGTGTGTGTGTGAACTTTCTCCATTTTGTATTCATTTTGTGGTAGTCATGATGGCGCTCAGATTCTCACGGTTTTTAAGCAGTGATTTCTTGATTTTATTTCTGGGACCCCAGGAACACACCCAGCCTCGCATGCCCACACACATATAATGGCACAAATAAATCAATCAAACTCTATGTTGTGGTCGAGAAAGGACTGCAAGTTACCACTGAGAAATGTTGGGGGCGTCAACTTGGTTGTCCCCATTTAAGTCCAATCAACACATGCGGGAAAACTCAACGACAATTAGGGCCAATAGAAAGAACTTCTCAAACTAGCGTGCCATCAAGCTAAGTAACAGAAAGGCTGTTAGGAGGGCACTGCGTCCTGTGATGGGTTCGGTGGAGGACTGAACACCTCCTTACGGCGGCAGCAGGATTAATAGCTTGTGGGCCGGAAGGGGCGGAGTCAGCTACCCTCACTGGGCGTCTTCTCTCTGCTGTGGAAGGAATAAGAGAGGAGAAGGTTAGTGTTAGGTGACCCTGGAGAGTTGTCCACAGATTTAAGAAAGCAAAAACCGAACAACAACAAAAAGAAATGAAACAATTAACATGTACACAATTCCCTAATGGCAATAATAATTTACAAGCACTGCATAAAGTAAACAGAATGAAATATCATCCCTAGATCAGCAGTTCTCAACCTTTCTAGTGCCGTGACCCTTTAATACAATTGCTGTGGCGACCCCAACCGTAAAATTATTTTCGTTGCTACTTCATAACTGCAATTTTGCTACTGTTATGAATCGTAATGTAAATATCTGATATGTAGGATGTATTTTCATTGTTACAAATTGAACATAATTAAAGCGTAGTGATTAACACCAAAAACAATATGTAATTACAGAGGTGTGAAAAACTATTTGCCCCCCTTCTTGATTTCTTATTCTTTTGCATGTTTGTCACACAAAATGTTTCTTATCATCAAACACATTTAACCATTAGTCAAATATAACACAAGTAAACACAAAATGCAGTTTTTAAATGATGGTTTTATTATTTAGGGAAAAAAAATCCAAACCTACATGGCCCTGTGTGAAAAAGTAATTGCCCCCTGAACCTAATAACTGGTTGGGCCACCCTTAGCAGCAATAACTGCAATCAAGCGTTTGCGATAACTTGCAATGAGTCTTTTACAGCGCTCTGGAGGAATTTTGGCCCACTCATCTTTGCAGAATTGTTGTAATTCAGCTTTATTTGAGGGTTTTCTAGCATGAAGCGCCTTTTTAAGGTCATGCCATAGCATCTCAATTGGATTCAGGTCAGGACTTTGACTAGGCCACTCCAAAGTCTTCATTTTGTTTTTCTTCAGCCATTCAGAGGTGGATTTGCTGGTGTGTTTTGGGTCATTGTCCTGTTGCAGCACCCAAGATCGCTTCAGCTTGAGTTGACGAACAGATGGCCGGACATTCTCCTTCAGGATTTTTTGGTAGACAGTAGAATTCATGGTTCCATCTATCACAGCAAGCCTTCCAGGTCCTGAAGCAGCAAAACAACCCCAGACCATCACACTACCACCACCATATTTTACTGTTGGTATGATGTTCTTTTTCTGAAATGCTGTGTTCCTTTTACGCCAGATGTAGGGACATTTGCCTTCCAAAAGTTCAACTTTTGTCTCATCAGTCCACAAGGTATTTTCCCAAAAGTCTTGGCAATCATTGAGATGTTTCTTAGCAAAATTGAGACGAGCCCTAATGTTCTTTTGCTTAACAGTGGTTTGCGTCTTGGAAATCTGCCATGCAGGCCGTTTTTGCCCAGTCTCTTTCTTATGGTGGAGTCGTGAACACTGACCTTAATTGAGGCAAGTGAGGCCTGCAGTTCTTTAGACGTTGTCCTGGGGTTTTTGTGACCTCTCGGATGAGTCGTCTCTGCGCTCTTGGGGTAATTTTGGTCGGCAGGCCACTCCTGGGAAGGTTCACCACTGTTCCATGTTTTTGCCATTTGTGGATAATGGCT
Organism: Polypterus senegalus; assembly: GCF_016835505.1. Taxonomy (NCBI): domain Eukaryota; kingdom Metazoa; phylum Chordata; class Cladistia; order Polypteriformes; family Polypteridae; genus Polypterus; species Polypterus senegalus. Next base: position 9,039,397 of record NC_053170.1, on the reverse strand, counting down.
CTCACTGTGGTTCGCTGGAGTCCCAAAGCTTTAGAAATGGCTTTATAACCTTTACCAGACTGATAGATCTCAATTACTTCTGTTCTCATTTGTTCCTGAATTTCTTTGGATCTTGGCATGATGTCTAGCTTTTGAGGTGCTTTTGGTCTACTTCTCTGTGTCAGGCAGCTCCTATTTAAGTGATTTCTTGATTGAAACACGTGTGGCAGTAATCAGGCCTGGGGGTGGCTACGGAAATTGAACTCAGGTGTGATACACCACAGTTAGGTGATTTTTGAACAAGGGGGCAATTACTTTTTCACACAGGGCCATGTAGGTTTGGATTTTTTTTTCTCCCTAAATAATAAAAACCATCATTTAAAAACTGCATTTTGTGTTTACTTGTGTTATATTTGACTAATGGTTAAATGTGTTTGATGATCAGAAACATTTTGTGTGACAAACATGCAAAAGAATAAGAAATCAGAAAGGGGGCAAATAGTTTTTCACACCACTGTATAGTATAGACGCACTAATAAGCCGTGTGCAAATTATTATTTTAATATAATTACGCGGCGAAAACCAGAACCAGTGCAGTGTACAAGTGATTGGTGGGGATGTTTTCTGTGCAGAGCAGGAACGAAATGAAATTATAAATTGAAAATTAGTTGTTTATCTTTCTAGAAATTATTATCGGTGTGATATTTATGTTTATTTGTGTTATTGCCTCATAAATTTCAACTGCTGTATCTGATGCCGTCACAGAACGACAGTTTGAAAATTATTTTTGAAGCATTTATGGGTAAAAATTCAGAGAATTTAAATTTTTCGTTCATGATTGATATTTTTCCGAACCCTGCTGCTTACACACGAATTGTACTGAGCCTTTTGGCCAATAATGGCGCCCTCAAAATGTGCCGCCAGGGGCGGACCACCAGAACCAGCTACGCCACTGAGAATAAGTGATCAAGTAGTGTGGTGGACAGAAGGACTTCAGGGACCCTCAAAACTCAACTTGATGTCATTTTAGAAGGTTTAAGTGGACAGGATTGGTGAGCTCTGCTTGTCTGAATGGCCTGCTCTCATCCAGATTGTCCTCGTGTTCTCGTACTTTTAATCCTGATGATCACAAAACTGAAGCAGAGGTGTCGTCCGCATGCTGAGCGCAGATTGGGGGTTCATCCTGTCCTGCAGCAAAGGACGTCTTGAGGAAACTTCTGGACTCGCCATGAACAACTCAAGCAGCACCCAGAAAAATATGAGGATTCCACACGAATGTCGCTAAACACGTAAGTACAGTGACATGTGACTGTGCATTTAGGATATTATTGTCCATTTACATTTAGATTTCCTTAATGTTAAGTCATACTAGACTATTGTCACAGTTTCTATTCTGGGCTGTATAGACTCATGTAAAGATATACGTATTTCATTTTTTATATTTTTAAAACACTAGGGGGCTCTGCCCCCTGCTGGCTTCGCTCGCTAACCCCCGTGCGGCCCTACACACTCGTCAATTCCCGGATCTGCTGCTTGTGACGAATCGTGCTGTGCTTTTGGATAAACACAAATATCTACTCCATCTTTGATAACTGTTACCACTGACAGTTGGTCACACGTTGGTTTATTATATATGCGAGCGTGCTCTTTCAGATTCATAGAGAAATCCAAGAAAACTTCGTTGTCAGTGTTTCTCAGATACATTTTGTGTAAAGTGTGATACTTTTGGACGTATGGATTTGTGTCCATTATTAAATGTAGAATTTCTAATACGTCTGATCATTTAACTCTTTCGATCTCATGTTGCATCGCTTCTCCGTGATTATAAATAAAAACCTGACCGAATTGTGGTTTCTTTGAATCGTGTAAATCTACGTTTTGAGCATTGAATGATGTGAACGCGAACAGATTATTGAAGATTTGGATACAGACTGCTGTTCAGAGTCTGTGAATTCACAGCCAACGGCAAAAGTTGATTCGTTATTATACCTCGCTGTCAAGCGCTTGTTGTTTTAAATGTCTTTATTTTTCAAGTCAGCAGGGTGTCCTGGCTGGTACCCCGACATTTCTTCTTGACCGACCCCTTACCCAGACCAGCCACTACACTACCAAGGTGATTCCTTGGATAACCTGAGGCTTCTTTATGTAGTAACAAGCCATACTCCTTACACATTATCTATCTATCTATCTATCTATCATATAGTGCCTTATCTATCTATCTATCTATCTATCTATCTATCTATCTATCTATCTATCTATCTATCATATAGTGCCTTATCTATCTATCTATCTATCTATCTATCTATCTATCTATCTATCTATCTATCTATCTATCTATCTATCATATAGTGCCTTTCACATCTATCTATCAATCATATAGTGCCTTTTATATCTATCTATCTATTTTTCCCGACACGACGAAAAAACAAACAAACAGTAGACAGATATGTCAAACCAAATACGGTTATATTGATAGTGATAGATATAAATATACATAAGGACAGATAAATATTCAATAATATATGTGTGTGTGTGTGTGTGCGCGCAAAACACCACTATCCCAATGACACCAGTCAGGCCCGCCGCCAGGGGGGACAACCGGCACTCTGGAACGGAAGGGGGCCCCTTCACGCTTGATTTTTTTTACAACAACAACATTTATTTCTATAGCACATTTTCATACAAACAGTAGCTCAAAGTGCTTTACATATTAAAGAATAGAAAAATGAAAGACATAATTATAAAACAAAATAAATCAACATTAACATCGAATAAGAGTAAGGTTCAATGGCCAGGGGGGACAGAAAAAACAAAACAACTCCAGACGGCTGGAGAAAAAATAAAATCTGTAGGGATTCCAGACCATGAGACCACCCAGTCCCCTCTGGGCATTCTACCTAACATAAATGAAACAGTCCTCTTTGGATTTAGGGTTCTCACGGAAGGACTTGATGATGATGATGGTCACGTAGACGTCTGCCTTTTAATCCATCCATCATTGTTGGAGCATCATGAAGCTTTGAGTAGGTGGTGGTGGTGCAGGCCACCACCACAAAGAAACCGGAAAAGAAACAGAAAAGAGAGTTGGGGTCAGTACTGATTTTAGAGCCACCATGAATAATTATTATGATGAATTGAACATACAGAGTATCAGGATTAAGTTAAAGTGAAGTTATAAAAAGGCCATGTTACAGTAACGTGTGTTCAGCAGTGTTTTAAACTGCTCCACTGTATCAGCCTGGTGAATTCCTGTTGGCAGGCTATTCCAGATTTTAGGTGCATAACAACAGAAGGCCGCCCGCCTCACCACTTCTTGTAAGTTTTGTTCTTGGAATTCTAAGGAGACACTCATCTGAGGATCTGAGGTTACGATTTGGAATATAACGTGTCAGACACTCCGATATATAAGATGAGGCGAGATTATTTAAGGCTTTATAAACCATAAGCAGAATTTTAAAGTCAATTCTGAATGACACAGGTAACCAGTGTAGTGAGCTAAGACTGGTGTGATGTGTTGGATTTTCTTTTCCTAGTTAGGATTCTAGCAGCTGCATTCTGCACTTGTTGTCTTTTTTGGGTAGTCCTGAGAGGAGTGCGTTACAGTAATCTAGTCGACTGAAAACAAACGCGTGAACTAATTTCTAACTTTGCTTATGTTTCTTAAGTGAAAAAATGCTGTCCTAGTGATCTGATTAATATGTGATTTAAAATTCAGATTACAGTCAACAATCACCCCTAAGCTTTTTACCTCCGTCTTGACTTTTAATCCTAATGTATCCAGTTTATTTCTAATAGCCTCACTGTATCCATTATTGCCAATCACTAAGATTTCAGTTTTCTCTTTATTTAACTTGAGAAAGTTACTATTCATCCATTCTGAGATACAAGTCAGACATTGTGTTAGTGAATCAAGAGAGTCGGGGTCATCAGGTGCTACTGATAAGTACAGTTGTGTGTCATCAGCATAGCTGTGGTAGCTCACGTTGTGCCCTGAGATAATCTGACCTAACAGAAGCATGTAGATTGATTTATGATAGATTTATGCTGATATTGTGCGCGTAGATATACTGTATATTCGGACAATTACCGGTATTCAAGTTACATGTAATAGACAATTTAAATCGTTTAGCTTACAACAATGCAAGTGTTTTAATAGCCGCACGCTCCACGCAAGTAGATATCGTGCTCGTGTCGTGTGAAGCACGCTTCGAAGACAAAGGAGAGCGCGCCGACGTCCTTGAGCTTGACGTTGAGTAGTATGTTTGTTGTACAGGGTTATACGTGGATAATGGATTGACTTCGCCGCCGTTTCTCACACACAGGTGCTGTTCTGTCTCAGACAACAGCGATATTGTCCTGCACTATCGTGGATGTTGACGTGTATGGTGTAGCAGAAGTCCGTCTCCGTAGTTTCATTCTCTTGGGTGTTTATTGTTGCTTTTAAATCAGTGACGAGTGTGCGTTGGTTTTGTGTGTATCACTAAAGATTCTGGATCACCCGGATTTTTTGAAAGCTTTGAAGTTTGATACAGCAAGTTAATATACCGATTGTACACCATGTAGATAACCCTAACCGTCAGTATATATTAAAATGTTCAGATGTTACTCCTATTCATTGGATTGGTATAATTGTACCGTTACACATTAGATAATACAGAGGCCTATCTCATTAATGTATTGTTTCAATTCCGCTACGAGCTTCCGTTAGCACTGGCTTTCCTTCTCGCAGTCAAACTTTGATGTGTGAGAAGGCTTAACTCATCAAGTATGGTATTCATAAATGCAGCATTGTCGCTGTCGGATAAACTACATTTCAATCATTTTATATACGTACTAGCAAAATACCCGCGCTTCGCAGCGGCGAAGTGCTGCCTTAAAATTTTTATTAAGAAGAAAATTTAACCTTTTTAAACTGAGGGACAATATACCAATAATTATTTGTGAAGGATCTCTTTGTATGCCACATTGTGAGTTCGGCCCTCTGGTTGTAATATGACCAAGCTGTGCGCTGAGCTTACTCTTGAGCATGTAACGTACAGTCGGCCATGTGAACAGTAATCTTGTCTCAAATCTCACAGCTTGGATTGCTGCTGTCATAATCGGTTTGAGTTTCATGGTTTGTTTTAATTACGACAGTATTTGTAGGACTTGTGTTGAAGTGACATTCAACATCTGTCAAGCGTTGTAAGTATACAACCGGTTTCATCGATAACTTCACATCCAGCTTTTGAGAGTTTAAACATTCATAAACATCAAAGTGTCCACTACTGAAATCGTCACCTGTCAATCTAAGATGTTTAAGAGGCATTGGCGGTTGTCGAAAGGTGTAAAAAATTTGGCCATTTCAGTACACTTGAAAGTGACAACCAAACAATTCAGCGGCAGCCATCAACTCGCATGCAGAACCATAGGTGAAGGGCTTAAGCATTTCACTCTTCTAGTGCTCCTGTGTAGTCTAATTATCTCCTGTACTGTCATCAGTCCACACCTTGAACCTGTCCCAGTCATTCAATACATAAGACACAATGGATATCAAGAGTGAGCCTGATATGGCCGTGCAATATGTAACACAGAGAATGGAAAAGGCAGGTGCCATCTCCGGGCATGGAAACCACTCAGTAGGTGACAGTTCTTTGATCGATGGTGATCACCTCGATAGACATGGTAATGGGGGTTGGAATGATAAAGGAAATGGGTACCTGAACAATGTAAAGTAAGTCTAAATACCTACACAATAACTATAATTGTAATAAACAAACAATAAAACAGCGGAGAAGCCGTGGATTAAATAAAAAGGCTGTAGTTATCAGCAGGGAGACGTGAATCCTGTGGCGAAGCAAGGAAGGGAATGTAGAGACTGGAGCGACGGACGGCCTTATATAGGCAGGCAGCCAACAGCGTGGGAGGCGTTGGGATGGGGACCGCGCCGCCTCACACGTGACCGAGCTGCAGGCTATGGGCGTATATATGTACGTAAGTAGGATTCAGTTAGCGTTGGGAACCCGCGTACCAAATTTCTTGAAGATACAATACAATACAATACAGTTTATTTTTGTAGAGCCCAAAATCACACAGGAAGTGCCACAATGGGCTTTAACAGGCCCTCCATCTTGACAGCCCCCCAGCCTCGACTCTCTGAGAAGACAAGGAAAAACTCCCAAAAAAAACCTTGTAGGGAAAAATGGAAGAAACCTCAGGAAAGGCAGTTCAAAGAGAGACCCCTTTCCAGGTAGGTTGGGCGTGTAGTGGGTGTCAAAAAGAAAAAAGGGGGTCACTAAAATACAATACACAGAACAGAACAAATACTTAATACAGCATAATAGTAAAAATTTTAGAAGTACGGAGCAGAATTGAACAGTAGATGATATCATATAATAAGATTTGGATATTTATAGAGTCCTGGAGACCTCATCTATCAAGCTGCCTCCCCATTTGGCCATTCCACGGCTGAAACGTTGCTCGGCCAGCCAATCTGATGAAAGGACCCCTTTTCCCATGATTCCTGTGATCCTCGATCAGGGATGACTTTACCACAGTCAGGCAAACAACTTGGCAGGACTTCACTATCTATCTATCAATCATATAGTGCCTTTTATATCTATCTATCTATTTTTCCCGACACGACGAAAAAACAAACAAACAGTAGACAGATATGTCAAACCAAATACGGTTATATTGATAGTGATAGATATAAATATACATAAGGACAGATAAATATTCAATAATATATGTGTGTGTGTGTGTGCAAAACACCACTATCCCAATGACACCAGTCAGGCCCGCCGCCAGGACAACCGGCACTCTGGAACGGAAGGGGGCCCCTTCACGCTTGATTTTTTTTACAACAACAACATTTATTTCTATAGCACATTTTCATACAAACAGTAGCTCAAAGTGCTTTACATATTAAAGAATAGAAAAATGAAAGACATAATTATAAAACAAAATAAATCAACATTAACATCGAATAAGAGTAAGGTTCAATGGCCAGGGGGGACAGAAAAAACAAAACAACTCCAGACGGCTGGAGAAAAAATAAAATCTGTAGGGATTCCAGACCATGAGACCACCCAGTCCCCTCTGGACATTCTACCTAACATAAATGAAACAGTCCTCTTTGGATTTAGGGTTCTCACGGAAGGACTTGATGATGATGATGGTCACGTAGACGTCTGCCTTTTAATCCATCCATCATTGTTGGAGCATCATGAAGCTTTGAGTAGGTGGTGGTGGTGCAGGCCACCACCACAAAAACGGAAAAAGAAACAGAAAAGAGAGTTGGGGTCAGTGCACGATTTTAGAGCCACCATGAATAATTATTATGATGAATTGAACATACAGAGTATCAGGATTAAGTTAAAGTGAAGTTATAAAAAGGCCATGTTACAGTAATGTGTTTTCAGCAGTGTGTTAAAGTGCTCCACTGTATCAGCCTGGTGAATTCCTGTTGGCAGGCTATTCCAGATTTTAGGTGCATAACAACAGAAGGCCGCCCGCCTCACCACTTCTTGTAAGTTTTGTTCTTGGAATTCTAAGGAGACACTCATCTGAGGATCTGAGGTTACGATTTGGAATATAACGTGTCAGACACTCCGATATATAAGATGAGGCGAGATTATTTAAGGCTTTATAAACCATAAGCAGAATTTTAAAGTCAATTCTGAATGACACAGGTAACCAGTGTAGTGACGCTAAGACTGGTGTGATGTGTTCGGATTTTCTTTTCCTAGTTAGGATTCTAGCAGCTGCATTCTGCACTTGTTGTCTTTTTTGGGTAGTCCTGAGAGGAGTGCGTTACAGTAATCTAGTCGACTGAAAACAAACGCGTGAACTAATTTCTAACTTTGCTTATGTTTCTTAAGTGAAAAAATGCTGTCCTAGTGATCTGATTAATATGTGATTTAAAATTCAGATTACAGTCAACAATCACCCTAAGCTTTTTACCTCCGTCTTGACTTTTAATCCTAATGTATCCAGTTTATTTCTAATAGCCTCACTGTATCCATTATTGCTAATCACTAAGATTTCAGTTTTCTCTTTATTTAACTTGAGAAAGTTACTATTCATCCATTCTGAGATACAAGTCAGACATTGTGTTAGTGAATCAAGAGAGTCGGGGTCATCAGGTGCTACTGATAAGTACAGTTGTGTGTCATCAGCATAGCTGTGGTAGCTCACGTTGTGCCCTGAGATAATCTGACCTAACAGAAGCATGTAGATTGATTTATGATAGATTTATGCTGATATTGTGCGCGTAGATATACTGTATATTCGGACAATTACCGGTATTCAAGTTACATGTAATAGACAATTTAAATCGTTTAGCTTACAACAATGCAAGTGTTTTAATAGCCGCACGCTCCACGCAAGTAGATATCGTGCTCGTGTCGTGTGAAGCACGCTTCTCGAAGACAAAGGAGAGGCGACGCCGACGTCCTTGAGCTTGACGTTGAGTAGTATGTTTGTTGTACAGGGTTATACGTGGATAATGGATTGACTTCGCCGCCGTTTCTCACACACAGGTGCTGTTCTGTCTCAGACAACAGCGATATTGTCCTGCACTATCGTGGATGTTGACGTGTATGGTGTAGCAGAAGTCCGTCTCCGTAGTTTCATTCTCTTGGGTGTTTATTGTTGCTTTTAAATCAGTGACGAGTGTGCGTTGGTTTTGTGTGTATCACTAAAGATTCTGGATCACCCGGATTTTTTGAAAGCTTTGAAGTTTGATACAGCAAGTTAATATACCGATTGTACACCATGTAGATAACCCTAACCGTCAGTATATATTAAAATGTTCAGATGTTACTCCTATTCATTGGATTGGTATAATTGTACCGTTACACATTAGATAATACAGAGGCCTATCTCATTAATGTATTGTTTCAATTCCTACGAGCTTCCGTTAGCACTGGCTTTCCTTCTCGCAGTCAAACTTTGATGTGTGAGAAGGCTTAACTCATCAAGTATGGTATTCATAAATGCAGCATTGTCGCTGTCGGATAAACTACATTTCAATCATTTTATATACGTACTAGCAAAATACCCGCGCTTCGCAGCGGCGAAGTGCTGCCTTAAAATTTTTATTAAGAAGAAAATTTAACCTTTTTAAACTGAGGGACAATATACCAATAATTATTTGTGAAGGATCTCTTTGTATGCCACATTGTGAGTTCGGCCCTCTGGTTGTAATATGACCAAGCTGTGCGCTGAGCTTACTCTTGAGCATGTAACGTACAGTCGGCCATGTGAACAGTAATCTTGTCTCAAATCTCACAGCTTGGATTGCTGCTGTCATAATCGGTTTGAGTTTCATGGTTTGTTTTAATTACGACAGTATTTGTAGGACTTGTGTTGAAGTGACATTCAACATCTGTCAAGCGTTGTAAGTATACAACGGTTTCATCGATAACTTCACATCCAGCTTTTGAGAGTTTAAACATTCATAAACATCAAAGTGTCCACTACTGAAATCGTCACCTGTCAATCTAAGATGTTTAAGAGGCATTGGCGGTTGTCGAAAGGTGTAAAAAATTTGGCCATTTCAGTACACTTGAAAGTGACAACCAAACAATTCAGCGGCAGCCATCAACTCGCATGCAGAACCATAGGTGAAGGGCTTAAGCATTTCACTCTTCTAGTGCTCCTGTGTAGTCTAATTATCTCCTGTACTGTCATCAGTCCACACCTTGAACCTGTGCCAGTCATTCAATACATAAGACACAATGGATATCAAGAGTGAGCCTGATATGGCCGTGCAATATGTAACACAGAGAATGGAAAAGGCAGGTGCCATCTCGGGCATGGAAACCACTCAGTAGGTGACAGTTCTTTGATCGATGGTGATCACCTCGATAGACATGGTAATGGGGGTTGGAATGATAAAGGAAATGGGTACCTGAACAATGTAAAGTAAGTCTAAATACCTACACAATAACTATAATTGTAATAAACAAACAATAAAACAGCGGAGAAGCCGTGGATTAAATAAAAAGGCTGTAGTTATCAGCAGGGAGACGTGAATCCTGTGGCGAAGCAAGGAAGGGAATGTAGAGACTGGAGCGACGGACGGCCTTATATAGGCAGGCAGCCAACAGCGTGGGAGGCGTTGGGATGGGGGACCCAACGCCGCCTCACGGTGACGAGCTGCAGGCTATGGACGTATATATGTACGTAAGTAGGATTCAGTTAGCGTTGGGAACCCGCGTACCAAATTTCTTGAAGATACAATACAATACAATACAGTTTATTTTTGTAGAGCCCAAAATCACACAGGAAGTGCCACAATGGGCTTTAACAGGCCCTCCATCTTGACAGCCCCCCAGCCTCGACTCTCTGAGAAGACAAGGAAAAACTCCCAAAAAAAACCTTGTAGGGAAAAATGGAAGAAACCTCAGGAAAGGCAGTTCAAAGAGAGACCCCTTTCCAGGTAGGTTGGGCGTGTAGTGGGTGTCAAAAAGAAAAAAGGGGGTCACTAAAATACAATACACAGAACAGAACAAATACTTAATACAGCATAATAGTAAAAATTTTAGAAGTACGGAGCAGAATTGAACAGTAGATGATATCATATAATAAGATTTGGATATTTATAGAGTCCTGGAGACCTCATCTATCAAGCTGCCTCCCCATTTGGCCATTCCACGGCTGAAACGTTGCTCGGCCAGCCAATCCGATGAAAGGACCCCTTTTCCCATGATTCCTGTGATCCTCCATCAGGGATGACTTTACCATAGGCAGGCAAGCAACTTGGCAGGTGGGCCGTGGCACCATATGATGGGCCCATAAGTAACAAAGACCGTTGAAAAGTTCAATATGGTGGCCGACAGTGGCGTCATACCATCGAAATAATTACGTACATCGGTTTTGGTTAGCGCAGGGAAGCCACCTACCAAATATCATTAAGATGAGGTCAGCCTTCTACTAACACGGGAAGTTGGAGAATTAGTGACGTTGGAAAGTTCAATATGGCGGCCGATAGTAGCGTCATACCATTGAAATAAGTACGTACATCGGTTTCGGTTAGTGCAGGGAAGCCGCCTACTAAATTTCATGAAGATCGGGCCATAAATAAGAAAGTTCAACATGGCGGACGTTGTTGACCGTTATGACCGTTACGTGTAGAATTTCAAAATGAAACCTGCTTAACGTTTGTAAGTAAGCTGTAAGGAATGAGCCTGCCAAATTTCAGCCTTCTACCTACACGGGAAGTTGGAGAATTAGTGAGTGAGTGAGTGAGTGGAGGGCTTTGCCTTTTATTAGTATAGATTTGAAGGTTTTGGCATGTCGGGACCCGGGGGAAGGCAGAGGGGCGCACACGTACCCAGTTGTCTGGGGCCCAAATATTTCTGGCGGCGGACCTGCACCAGTGACTAATTATTATATAAGACATGAATATACAAATATTTACAAAGAACCCTCCCTTGCCCCTAAACACTAACTGAACAAACACAAACACAGATGAAATGATAAACGACGGTTGACATGAAAATGACAGATGAGTCGAAAAGGTAATAAAGTCCGGCAAACGTTGGATATTAGCTTGTGTGAAATCTTATTAAAAAAATTAAAACAACGACCTCACCGTAAGTGTCCTTGGCAGTGGCTGGCAAAAGTCCAGACCCGGGGTTTGAAGAAGCAAATAATGGACTGGTGTGGACACTTTTTCTCTCGTGTTGTTTCTTGTGACTGAAGACAGAGAGATATAATTAAAGTTAGTAAAAAATCTTTTATTAATACACACCAGGCAAAGGTAAAATGACAGAGAAGCACAGTCCTAGGACACCTGCCCTTCGTCTGCCTCGAGGGGTCGGTGTCCCAAATCTTTTATAGGGCCTTTGTCTTATGACTTTAGTTGCACAAGAATTTCAAACCGTTACATCTTACAACATTTTGCTTGGATCAGCATTTACCACATCCTTTAAGTTCATCAGTTGGTCGCTTGTGGTTTTAGTTCGTTAGGAGAAACAAGAAGTTGCACTTGTCATGTGCACTATGGACAAGACAGGGTCTGCATGGCTTTTGTCACATACACCAGATTGATCAAACTGTTTATTATTTTTCCACACTGGTACAATGTTCGGAAATTAAGTTGAAATATGCGTAAAATTATCCTCTTCCTTCCTCTTCCTCTTCCTCTTCCTCCTTCTCTCTCACACTCCCTGTCTCTGACTCTTCACCTCTTCACTTACGGGGACAACATTTACTGACTCACGTATAACGGACAGTAAACGGGATGATGAAAAAAAAAAACGAATTCAGCAATTCAGACAATAAACAAATACTTATTATTATGTAGCCCTGCTGTTATTCCTTCAACCAACGACACAACATAATGCTGACCTTCCACATAAGTCAGTTGTATAAAACGTAAGCCTCACCCTTTTTCTACAAACGTAACGATGGTCATTATGGCCAAACAGTTCCATCGTGAGTCCATCAGACTAGAAGATAAGATCTTTGTCCCCCTGTGCCATCACAAACTGAATTCTGCCATTTTAATGGCGGTTTTGGAGCAGTGGCCTCCTTCCTTCCTGAGCAGCCTTTCAGGTAATGCCGATATAGGACTCGTTTTACTGTGGATGTAGATACCTGTCTACCTGTTTCCTCCAGCATCTTCACAAAGTCCTTTGCTGCTGTTCTTTGTGCCAAAGTCCGCTCTGCTCTAGGAGATAATGCGTCTCCTTCCTGAGCGGTATGATGGCTGTGTGGTCCAGCAGTGTTTATAATTGTGTATTGTTCTTTGAACAGATGAACGTGGCACCTTCAGGTATTTGGAAATTGTTCCCAAGGGTGAGCCAGATTTGTGGAGGTCCGCCATTTTTTTTTTCTGAGGTCTTGGCTAATTTCTTTTCAGTTTCCCATTATATCAGGCAAAGAGTACGTGAGTTTGATGGCAGGCCTTAACATCCATCCATCCACATGTTGACTCCAGTTAGGCTGACTGGCTGTCAGAAGCTGACTGTCTATTTGCCTGAAGGCTTGACATCATTTTCTGGATTTTCAAAGCTGTTTAAAGGCCCAGTTAACAAAGTGTATGTAAACTTGTGACCCCCTGGAATTGTGATATTCGTCAATAAAGAGTGAAATACTCTGAGGCCTGTGAACATTCCTGGAAAAAATGACTTTTGCCCTGCATGAAGTAGACGTCTTCAACATTATGCCAACTTTATAGTCTGTTAGTATGAAATCTGCAAAGAGCTTATAAAGTGAGGTTTAAAGAAATCATCCCAAACGTACGGAAACCTCAACCCTTCCACTATTTCTGCCCACTTTATTGTGTTGTACGTTTTGTTTTCGACGAAAACATTTGACATTTTTGCCCATCAGTCTACACTCAATGACCCATAAGGACAAAGTGAGGAGATGTTTTCAGAAACGTTTGCAAATGTATTAAAAATCTATAATCTCTTACTTCTGTTAATATTCAGACCCTTTGCCGTGGCACTCCAAGTTGTGCTCAGGTGCCTCAGGTTTACTTGTCATTCTCCTTGAGATGTTTCTAGAACTTGACTGGAGTCCACCTCTGGCACATTGAACTGATTGGACATCATTTAGAGAAAGAACGTCCCACAATTCACGCTGCATGGCAGGATGAAAAACAAACCTTGAAGTCCAAGGAACTTCTCTGTAGACCTCCGTGACCAAACTGTGGTGAGGCAGAGATCTGGGCAATGGGATCAAACGATTTCAAAAGCTTTGTGTCCTCCCAGGGGGACAGTGACCTCAATAGTTATGAAATGGAAGAGGTTTGGGACCACCAGGACTCTGGGCAAACTTGAGTAACTAGACAAGAAGGTCAGGGACGTGACCGAGAATCTAATGGTCAGTCTTACAGAGCTTCAGAAGTCCACTGCTGAGATGGGTGAACCTGTCAGAAGGACGATTGTCTCAATCAGGCGTTTATGGCAGAATGTCCAGTTGGAATGTACTCCTGAGTTTAAGAGACTCTTAGAGCAGCGTCTGAAGAAGACCGGGCACCGCTCACCAGCTGCCTTCCCTACAGTGACGTACGGTGGTGGAAGCTTCATGTTACGGAGGTGCAGGGACAGGGAGACTGGTCAGGATTGAAGGAATGATGAATGCAGCCAAATACAGAGAGGTCCTTGAAGAAAACCTGCACCAGGGTGCACACCATCTCAGACCGGGGCACCGGTTCACATTACAGAATATCAGTGACCTGAAGCATCCAGCCAGGACAACACTGGAGTGTCCATGAGTGTCCATGCCAACGCCGAGACTTAAACCCTAGCAAACACTTCCAATTCAATCTGACAGAGCTTGAGAGGACCTGCCAGGAAGAATGGGAGCAACTGCCAGGTGTGTAAAGCTTGTGGAAACCTAACCATTAAGACTCCCAAAAAGGGCTTCTACAAAGTACAGAATTAAGGGTCTGAATACGTCTATGAAGGAAAGTTTCAGTGTTGGATTTTTAAAATACATTTCCAAACCTTTCTCAAGACATGTCTGTGCTTTGTCTTCTTCTTCTTCTGGCTGCTCCCATTAGGGGTTCCCACAGCGGATCATCACCGGTAAATTTGCCGGGGAGCTGGTTTCGAACTCACGACCTCTGGATTTTAAGTCGGCAGTTCTAACCGCTGCACCATGGAAGCTGTCGTCTGTCCACATCTTGATTTGGCAAAATTTTACACCGGATGCCCTTCCTGCCGTAAGGTAAAAATTCACATTATCCGGGCTTGGGACCGGCACAAAGAAACACACTGGTTTGTGCATCCCCTGTGGCTGGGTTATGTCTTTGCTTTGTCATTATGGGTTATTGAATGTAGACTGATGGGCAAAAAAGGCAAATGTATTAGTTGAAAATGAAATCAACAACACAATAAAGTGTGCAGAAAAGGCAAGGGGGGCTGAGTCCTTTATGAATCCACTGCAGACTGAAAACATCAGCGGGCCCAGAATAGATCAGTGCGCAGGCTCAGCTCCAGGGGGTCGTTTAGTCAGACTAAGCAGCCCACCCCCAGTACCACGTCAAGCCCCTCCACACTGTTTGATCCCTCCAGTGTTTCCCTGCTTACCGTTTTCGCCTGGAGTTGGGGCAACCTTTGTGGTACCCCCAGATTCATGGATCCCTACCTACAATCACAATAAATAACAAACTGTCTACCCGTTAAGCAACTGACGCCAGTTTAAGTAATCAACTAAATTCCATCCATCCATCCCGCTATAGCCTAACTACAGGGTTACGGGGGTCTGCTGGAGCCAATACAGGGCGCAAGGCAGGAAACAAACCCTGGGCGGGGCGCACACACACACACACACACACTGGGACAATTTAGGATCACCAATACACCAAACCTGCAGGCCTTTGGACTGTGGGAGGAAACCCACGCAGACACGGGGAGAACATGCAAACTCCACGCAGGGAGGACCCGGGAAGTCTCCTACCCACTGCGCCACCATGCCGCTCAACTGAATTCATACTTTCATATTAACGTTGATTAGAGTAAGTGTTAAATTAAGGTACATTTTGCTTTTTTATGTATATTTTCCACGTGACAGTTATTTTATTAATATTAACGATGTGCATTCTTTTCAGCTGCACAGCCCCCATTTTAATGTATTCATACTGGCAAACCTCCTCCCAGCACTCCCCGTTACAGCGCCTTACCAGTTTTTACGCAGTCACCTTGAGGGGGGTCAGCATTTAAAGAGTAGCATACCGTACCGACATAAATATGAAGAATTATTTTTAAACCCCTCTAGTAGGACTTCAGTCAGCTAAGTGCGCTCTGGGATCCATTAACACCGCCGCGAACGGTGAACTGTGAAGGCGGCCGAGGACGCGCGTGCGGCCAAGCGTGGCGGCTCTGACGCCGGAGTGCGCGTGTGCGTGGCAGGCGGATAATGGCATTCATCAGCACCCTGAGACTCGCCCGCCCCCCTGGGGACCCTCGCTGTCTTTACATAAGCTGTCGGCCTCCGCCAGGCGTAAAGAGAGTCCTGCCTGTGTTGGCCACCGGGTGGTGTGCGACTCAGCACTACGGCGGTTTTATTGTCGCAGCGTGAAGAAAAGCGAATTACAAAAAAATGAGAAGTAATCAGCACAATCAGCGAACCACCGTGACCTGAAAAGAAAATGTACACAGCAAACGGGCGGCGCTAAATTAACACGTAAAGACACAAAAGGTTACTTGAACACGTAAGAGGCCATTGAACAGAATCCAGTGTCGCAGCAGCAGCGCTGCCAACTCGCAGCAAGGAGCACAGGGCCAGCTGTGTGGAGGTGGCAGCGTGTTCTGCCCGTGTGCGCGTGGGTTTCCTCACGGTGTTCCGGTTTCCTTCAGTTGTCCACAAATATCCAGGTTGGGTGACATAGCGACACTAAACTGGGGGGACTTGTGTGTGTTCGCCATGTGATGGACTGTCGCCCTGACCAAGGTTTGTTCCTACCTTGCGTCCTATGCTAGCTAGGGTGGGCTACAGCACCACCAAGTAAGTGACAGGATCCACTTTGGCACCTTTATTTTTAAGAGTGTGGTGTGTGTTCAGATACACTTTTAAAAATGGGGTGCCCGAGCGGTTCTTCAGAGCGATGCCATACAGGAATCATGGTTGGCAAAAGACCCTTACACATGAAATTTGTATTTATTTAGATCTGTAAGAGGCGCCATACTGTAAATCACCATGAACAGATGATAACAGA
Organism: Polypterus senegalus; assembly: GCF_016835505.1. NCBI lineage: Eukaryota > Metazoa > Chordata > Cladistia > Polypteriformes > Polypteridae > Polypterus > Polypterus senegalus. Next base: position 9,022,758 of record NC_053170.1, on the reverse strand, counting down.
TTTATGAAATACCAGTGGCCCGGGATTTTAAAAGGACTCTTGCAGCATACAAAACCTCAGGCTATAGTTCAGGTTTTCTTAATCTGTCAGCGACCTGCAGCACAATAAACAATACAGATTTCAGATTTTTTTTATATTATGAAGTTTTTCAAAACACAAAGAACCATCTTCATGACAGAAAGAAATGGTGCTTCATCAAGCAATGGCTCTACAAAGAACCACATCAATCAGAACCATAAAGAACCAGAATCTATCTATCTATCTATCTATCTATCTATCTATCTATCTATCTATCTATCTATCTATCTATCTATCTATCTATCTATCTATCTATTATATAGCGCTTTTTACATGTCATCTATGTATCATATAATGCCTTTCACATATATCTATTATATATTGCCTTTCATTTCTATCTATTATATAGTGTCTTTTACCTCTGTCATCTATCTATCATATAGCGCCTATCATATCATATCTATCTATCCATCTATTTTTCTTATTTTATTTTGTGACGTTTTAATTTATTGTCCTGCTGCACGTGTTTGCAGCATATTTGTTGTAAATTGGAAATAATGGGCAGTTTAGGTTAATTGTACTTCGGCGTCTCTCCCCTTTCCCCTAAAATCCAATGCCTCCTTCATACCCATTCCACAGTAACCCCCCGCCTGCTATGACATCGACTACGAGCGAGCGCAACCACGCAGCCTCCGCACACACAGCCGCAGTCTGAAGTTCTTACGCCGTCCTTGCGCTTTGCGTTTTCTGCTCGTTCGACTTTTATCCCCACGTTGAGGGTGTCCCAGTGGGTACGCGGGACACGCAGCTCCGTTTGGGATTTGCTTGCTTTGCCAATCGGGGTGGATGTCAAAGTGAGTTTAGAAAATGGATGGATAGGCGCGCCACTCTAGATGCATTTTTATTACTTTTTAATATTGTTTTTTTTTTATCAGTATACTGCTGCTGGATTATGTGAATTTCCCCTTGGGATTAATAAAGTATCTATCTATCTATCCATCTATCTACTCAGGGAACCCCCGTTTAAAGTGCACAGAACGGAAAGGCGGAACTCCATTTATAGGAATGCCGACTAGGAAGATAAACTGCTGCGCTGTTCAGAATTAAAATTAAACGGGCTGCGCTTATTTAGACTGCGGCTGTTTATTTAGAGAGGAGACACTTTATACGTGTAGCGCTCCGTGTGAGATAAAAGCACTTGTAATGCGGCTTTAGAACAAAAATAGCCCTTGTTTTATTGAACGCTTTGTTTCAGAGTGCTGTTTGTTTTTTAAGAGCGAAAAAAATAAGTCCTGACCTATCTGCCTGCTTTTCCCCCGCGCTTCTTGCAGGACCGGACCGTGACGTGGGCGATCCAGCGTAGGCGGGGTTACCGATGTGTGACGTCAGAGTCGCGTATGCGCCCGGGATTGGCGTCCACCCGCGGCATCAGCGGGTGGGGATTGTTAACCTTTAATGGGTTCGAATTTGACACTGAGATGGTTTCTATTTATATATTTAGATACCTGAGCAGATCCTTAGCCTCAGAGCCACCAAAATAAAGGTGCCAAAGAGGTTCTTCAGAGTGATGCCATAGGGGAACCAATACAGTATAGATATTTTGCAAAATACATAAAATTGCATTTTACGCCAGTGCAGGGTTCTCTCCTCTTCTCTCTATTCACCTCCTCTCTTGGTCCCATCAGCCAAGTCCAATGGTTCCTCTTATCAGTACTCTGCTGAAGATACGCACCGTCATTCACTCCAGAGGACCACAGGGTGTCGGCTCAAATCTCTGCATGTCTCACTCATTTTATACTGCAACCTGCATGAAGGAACAGCGTCTCCAGCTGGCAAAGATGGACCTTCTTTCTATCCCAGCTCATCCGTCTATTCAGCACCCCTTCTCTGTTTAGCTCGGCTTATTATCGCAGACACCCACCATGTGAGCAGACAACCTTGGGGCGGTGAGTGACGACCATCTGTCCTTCGCTGGCCATGTCACAGCCATCTTTTGGCCACTCTACTGTATAGAACATCTGCAAGACCAGACTGTATCGGACAGAGTATACAGCACAGCTCCTGGTCCCAGCTTTGGTCTTGTCGTGTCTGGACAACATCAACTCTCTGCCGGCAGAAGAAGAAGACAACATTACATTTATATGGCGCCTTTCTCACCCCTCAAAGTGCTTTGCATTGTCAGTAGGGGACTAGAGAGCCACTTCAACGACTAGCGATGTGTGGCATCCACCTTTGACGGCAGCCATTTCTGCACCAGCATGATCACCACATGAGCTATTAGGTGGTGTAGTGGTGAAACAGATAGATGGAGGATGATTAGGGGGCCAGAATCACCAGGTCATGGTGGACAATTTAGCCGGGACATCAAGAAATACCCTGCTCTTTACAAAGGATACCCAGGGATCTTTAATGACCACAGACAGTTAGAACCTCGCTTGTTATGTTTCATTTGAAGTGTGGAGCCAGTTTTTGCAGCACTGGTGGCATTGAGGTCCACATTCAGACCACAGGGTAGGCACCCCCTCACCTGACCTCAGAGAGTCAGGACCTCAATATCACGTCTCATCTAAATGACGGCACCATTTTTACAGGCCAGTGTCCCCGTCACTGCACTGGGGGCATTGAGATCCAAATTCAGACTACAGGGTTGGCGCCCCCTGCTGGCCTCACCAACACCTCTTCAAGCAGCAACCCAAACTTTATCTAGATGGTCTCCCATTCAAGTTCTGGCCGTACTGAGCTTCAGGTGGGTGACCTGTCCTGAAGAGCAGGTGGTGTGTCCCCAAGCCACTGCAAATGATTCAAAATGCAGCGGCACGTCTGGTGCTCAACCATCTGAGGTGGGCACACGTCAGTCCTCTTTTCAGATCATTTCATTAGTTTCCCCGTATTAAGTTCAAACCCTTGATGTTTGCCTACTGAGTGGTCGACGGGTCAGCACCTTTACACTCATGAGGTCCTCTGCATCCCTTGCATCCACTCGGGTCTGCTGATAAAGGGCGTCTGGTGATGCCACCTCTTTGTGGTATCAAATCTCAATCGGATTCTTTTCATGTGAAGCTCCTGGCTGATGGGATGAAGCCCCCTACTCCGCCATCCAAACGTCTGACTCCCCCAATGTGTTTAAGAAGCATCTGAAGACTCTGGTTTGGTGGGTTTCTGTCTAACTGATGATGGCTTTGGTGGGTTCTTGTAACTGAAGGAGTGACCCTGGCTTGTATTTTGTTCTAAGCTTCTCAGTTGTCACTTGTCCTGTGTGGCCACTAGGGGGAAAACCAGCACCCTGAATCTTAGACAGCTACAGAAGGACTTTCCCGGGTTCAACCAAAGTTAACATTTTAGTAACAAACATTACCTCGTAGCACACAATTCAGTCCTTTTCTTTTCTTTTCTGTCTATATGATACATGGATATGAAGAATATTAAAAGCACTTTATGGTGGAGAGTTGGATATGAAATGTGCTTTCTAAGGTAGAGAGTTGATGAGAGGCACTATATAATAGAGAATGAAGCACCGCATAACAGATGAATAGATGAAGGCGCTGTATGACAGGTAGACAGATGTGAAATGTGCTGTATAAGACAGAAACACAGTGAGAGGTGCTATATAATCGATTGATTTGTAATGATTTGTACACAGTATATTTTTATAGAGAGATGTGAAAGGCACTACATGACAGATGGATATGAAATGTTTCATATAAATATATTCATATATAAACTACTAAAAAAAATGAAAGGAACACTTTGAAAACACATCAGATCTCAATGGGGAAAAAAAAACTCCTGCTGGCTCTCTCTACTGCATTGTACTGACATGGTGATGTGTTAGGAATGAAAGGATGGAAATGAAGCTGATGAACCTACAGAGGGACACCCCAAAAGTCAAAGGGGAAAAAATGATGTGGCAGGCAGGCAGGCGAGTCCACTTTGCCGAAATCTCATTGCATCAACTCCAAATGATACTCAGTAGTTTGTATAACACTCAAATGCCTGACAACGTCCTAATGAGACGACAGATGGTGTTCTGGGGGATCTCCACCTAGATGTGGACCAGGGAATCACTGAGCTCCTGGACAGGATGGACCGAAACATCAAGTCCCACCCAGAGGTGCTCTCTTGGGTTGAGGTCAGGAGGCGAGTGAGCGTGCAGGCCAGTCAATGGGATCAATTCATTCATCCTCTCACCACATGAGGCCGGGCATTCTTGTGCACCAGGAGGAACCCAGGAGCCACTGCACCAGCACAGGGTCTGACAATGGAGCCAAGGATTTCATCCCGATACCTAATGGCAGTCAAGGTGCCGTTCTCTGGCCTGTAGAGGTCTGTGAGTCCCTCCATGGATATGCCTCCCCAGATATACCATCACTGACCCACCACCATACCAGTCATGCTGAACGATGTTACAGGCAGAATAACGTCCTCCAAGGCTTCGTCAGACCCTTTCACGTCTGTCACATGTGCTCAGGGTGAAGCTGCTCTCATCTGTGAAAAGCACAGGGCGCTCGCCAGTGGTGGACCTGCCATATCTGGTATTCTATGCCAATCGAGCTCCACGGTGCCCACTACAGCAGTGTTTCCCAACCTCAGTCCTGGGGGCACACTGTGGCTGCAGGTTTTTCTTCTATCAGTGACGACACCTGATAACGCTGATCTCGTTTAATTAGCTGGTATTTTTTTCTTTAATTCTACATTCAGCAAAGCACAGCAGCTTGACTTTTACATTCATAAGACATTTAGAAATATTTCTGCTTTTGCTATTGATTTAAATGCTGAACTTAAATGCTCTTTTGATGATTTCATTCTATTTTGTCCTTTCTCTGTGCAGTTTTTCCCCTTCATTGTATCCTATTAATGACAATTAAAAATGAGCAGAGCAGACACGCTGGCAAACAACACGGAATAATCAAAGGCTGGAAGTACTTTAGCATCAGACCCACTAATTAGAAAATAATGGATTAATGAAACAATTAGAACACCTGGAAAAGTAGAATGAAAATCAAGATGAAAATATTGTTAAAAAGAAAAAAATACATTATTCCCATATAACTGCTTGGTACATTTTAATATATATATATATATATATATTTAAATATATGTATATACTGCGGTGGGTTGGCACCCTGCCCAGGATTGGTTCCTGCCTTGTGCCCTATGTTGGCTGGGATTGGCTCCAGCAGACCCCCATGACCCTGTGTTCGGATTCAGCGGGTTGGAGAATGGATGGATGGATATATATATCTATACTAATAAAAGGCAAAGCCCTCACTCACTCACTCACTCACTCATCACTAATTCTCCAACTTCCCGTAGGTAGAAGGCTGAAATTTGGCAGGCTCATTCCTTACAGCTTACTTACAAAAGTTGGGCAGGTTTCATTTCGAAATTCTACGCCTAATGGTCATAACTGGAAGGTATTTTTCTCCATTAACTGTAATGGAGTTGAGCTGGAATGACGTGGGGGCGGAGTTTTGTGACATCATCACGCCTCCCACGTAATCACGTGAACTGACTGTCAACGCAGTGCGTAGAAAACCAGGAAGACCTCCAAAAAGCGCTTAAGAAAACATGCATTATATAATTGAGAAGGCAGCGAAACAATAAGAAGCGAGCGAGTGACATATACTACCATATTCATGAGTGCTGCTACCTCGGAAAGAAAGCAAGGTGTAAACCTAAACTTTAAATTAAGTTCATAGACAGGCTACGCTGGCGTTTCACATGCCCACAGGTAATGCGGGATACAAGTTTAATGAGAGGACGAGGATATAAACGAGAGTTTTGATCACTTTGTAACTAAGTTAAAATTGTAGGTGAAGGGTGTGCTTATGCAAATTCCGAGAGACTGTGTTTGTGGGGATTGACAGTTAAGGCGGGTGGGGGAGTCACGTCATCATCTCCCCTCCCATTCTCATTTGGCTCTGAGCTGAGCTCTGCAGCTAACGCGTCTTCCGAAGCAACTTCGTCAGACTGCCACCAAATACTCACAGAAAAATCCACAAGTTAATACACACGCTGTCTCTAGAGTTTCTCCACACTGAATCCTCCAGGCACTACTTACAAAAGGTCACATTGACAATCGTGTTACGTTATTTTTAAAATCTTTCCTTTTCTTAGCACAAGCACAGCTGAGAAGCTTCGATGCATGTGCTCCATAACGTTAAAAATAATGCATTTAATCACACTTTGCATTACAAGCAAAGGGAGCTTTTGTCAATGCATGATTTCCTGGTACACCGATTACATTGATCAGCGCATCCCGATTCATTTTACCCTCGCACCACCTTAGTTTGAGAAGAAGTATGAAAAATATGAGGTTAACACAGAAAAACAGATCACCAATTCAAGCTTTATGAATAATCGATTCGCCATCAATAATTGTTTTGGTAAAGCCATCCTCCTTCCATTTTATAATTTTTCCGCCACTAGCCATGATTAAATGAACGGTAAAAAGTAAGAGCGAGGGTGACTTATTTAGGCAGGCATATATATGACAGCAACACTCATGACAATGTCAATCATGTTACGCTATTATTAAAATGTTTCCTTTTCTTTTCATTACTTCTTTAACACACTACTTCTCCGCTGCGAGGCGCGGGTATTTTGATATATATATAATATATGAATGACCTCCAAAGAGCGCTGAGACTTTTGATATCATGAACGTGTCTGCAAAACTGGGGTCTCCTGCCCAGCAAAAGTCGAGCAGCCAGCGCGCGCATAGCTGTGCCGGCCTTTGAGACGCTGACTGCGCTTCTGCCTTAAGTCAAAGTGAGCACTTTTAATTTTTTTCATCCGCCCCCTGAGCTATAGCCCAGACAAGTGCAAACACGGGACCCCTTTTCTACACCACGGCAAAATAATATTAAGGCGATTCACACTTTCTTTTGCACGTATACGATTATGAGGTCCTCACTCGGATTATGAAGACACACAGAGTGGAGGACTGACAGTGCCATCACAGCCGATTAATGGCGGGACGCCTCACCAGTCTACACAAGACCCACCCGACTGTCCCCAAAAGGCGATCATAACGCCAGCGAACACATCTCTATACTATATAAAAGAAAAAGGCAACTTTCCTTTCTTTACACCTTTTTCCTTTTATCCCAAACCAAAGCCTTTCTCGCTTAACACTGCAGAGGACACAAAAATAATTTTCTTTAAATGCCGGTAAGGCACATTACCAGAGGCACAAATTTGAACGCTCACATAGAAAATGTAATTTCTATACCACAGCCGTCGTGTAGCGCCTTTCAAAAGAGATCAACTACCAGAGATGATCCATATACATTTTAGCTGCTGTTAGTTACTTACCTGTTGTGTTACACAGTCTTTAAAATGTAGTTTACCCAAACCACTCCAGTAGTGCTCAATGTACCTGTACTTCTTAAAATGTTAATGTTTTACTGTTTAATAACTTATAGACTATATTTTATTATTTTTCCCTTGCACTCAGTGACCAAAGCTATACACACACATATAGACACATACATATATATATATATACACAAGTATATGTATGTGTATATATATATATATATATATACACACACACACACACACACACATACATACATACATACATACATATAATTTGTGTGTGTAGATATGTATATAGATATGTAGATATAAAGATATGTATGTGTATATATATGTATATTATATATATATGTATATGTGTGTGTGTGTGTGTGTGTATGTATGTGTGTGTATGTGTATGTGTGTGTGTGTATATGACAGCAGCAATCCAAGCTGTGAGAAAACAGTAAAAAGGAGGCGTGTCAGACGTTGTGGTACATTTTCTGATGCAGCAGACAAAACAACTTTGTGACGCTGCCGCCAAATACACAAAACAATTACATTGACAATCATGTTACGTTATTTTCAAAATGTTTCCTTTTCTTTCTCTTTCCTTCTTTAACACACTACTTCTCCGCTGCCAAGCTCGGGTATTTTGCTATATATATATATATATATATATATATATATATATATATATATATATATATATATATATATATATATATATATATATATATATATATATATATATATATATAAATAGATAGATAGATAGATAGAGGTATATATATATAGATAGATATGAGAACAACAGATAGATAGATAGATATGAGAACAACACTCATATCAATGACAAAACAATTACATTAACAACCATGTTACGTTATTTTTAAAATTTTTCCTTTTCTTTTTCGTACCTTCTTTAAAACACTACTTCTCCGCTGCGAAGCGCGGGTATTCTGCTAGTATATATATATTTACCAAACTTAGTTTTCTAATCTCTATATTGTTCCCTAAACACAGAATTTTGGAAATAATACATTACTGAATTAGCCCAGGGGTCCAATTAAAAACAGAAGCTGGTTGGAACAAAAACCTGCAGTCACAGGGGGTCCCCAGGACTGAGGTTGGGAAACTCTGCACCAGAGCATGGGTGTTGAACTCCAGGCCTGGAGGGCCGCAGCAGCTACAGCTTTTCATTCTAACCCTTTTTCCTAATCAGTCCCCTGTTTTTCACTGCTAATTCACATTTTAATATCTTTTTAGGGCGGCACGGTGGCGCAGTGATAGTGCTGCTGCCTCGCAGTTAGGAGACCCGGGTTCGCTTCCCAGGTCCTCCCTGCGTGGAGTTTGCATGTTCTCCCCGTGTCTGCGTGGGTTTCCTCCCACAATCCAAAGATGTGCAGGTTAGGTGGATTGGCAATTCTAAATTGGCTAGTGTGTGCTTGGTGTGTTTGTGTGTGTCCTGCGGTGGGTTGGCACCCTGCCCGGGATTGGTTCCTGCCTTGTGCCCTGTGTTGGCTGGGATTGGCTCCAGCAGACCCCGTGACCCTGTATTCAGATTCAGCGGGTTAGAAAATGGATGGATGGATGGAATATCTTTTTAGAAGGATTCAGTCCTCTGAGTTGATTAAAACGCAGCCAAACAGAAATGAGACGTGAAACGAGCCAACAGATGACCAGCTAAACTGAGGCTTCAAACTCCAACCAGTTTCTTAATGAGAAGCCAGTTCTTGCTGTTAATTAAACTCATTATTTAATTCCACGGCTTGTTGTTGCTCTCGTTCTGCCACAGCTGATATTTCCAAAACTGTTGATTTTCTGTTTTTCATAAGAACATCGTCAAAGTGTTTTGGTGAGTTGAGAGATCAACTTTACTGAGACCTTCACCTTTCTTTATTTTCAGATATTGTGTCTCATTATTGTTTGGCTGCTAATTAATGAAAAAGAAACAACTAAAGGGCCTGAGTCAAGTTAATTAAAAGAAGTAATCAGCAGCAAAAACTGGTCACTAATTAAGAAGATGGTTAGAATGACAACCTGCAGCCACTGCGGCCCTCCAGGACTGGAGTTTGACACCCCTACTCTAGAGGATTTTGGGCCCTCAGGCCACCCTCATGAAGTCTGTTTCTGATTGTTTGGTCAGAGACATTCACACCAGTGGCCGCCTGCCTGCCTGCTGGAGGTCATTTTGTAGGCTCTGCCAGTGCTCATCCTGTTCCTTCTTGCCCAAAGGAGCAGATACCAGTGGGTCCTGCTGGTGGATTAAAGAACTTCTACGAGGGGCCTGTCCAGCTCTCCTGTCTCCTGGAATCTCCTCCATGCCCTTGAGACTGTGCTGAGAGACACAGCAAACCTTCTGGCAATGACAGGCATGAATTGATGTGCCATCCTGGAGAAGTTGGACTACCTGTGCCAGCTCTGTAGGGTCCAGGTATGGCCTCATGCTACCAGTAGTGACACTGACCGTAGCCAAATGCAAAACGAGTGAAAAAACAGATGAGGAGGGAAAAATGTCAGCGGCCTCCACCGGTTAAAGCATTCATTCCTGTTTTGGGGGTCGTCTCATTGTTGCCCCCTAGTGCACCAAAGCAGCTAAAACTGATTAACAGCCCCCTCTGGTACAGATCAATAGCCCAGAAGTTTCATTGCCTTGATGCTCTACTCTCATTAAAAAGGGGTCCTTTAATATTTTTGAGCAGTAAACAAAATATTGCATAGAAAGCCACAAAAGGCGCTATATAATCCAGTCATAAAGTCATCTGATTATCACGCATTATTATCACGTAATGTGCCCACTTATACCAGCCCACCATTGCGCCCGTTTTCTCTGTCTCTGGTCCCGTGCTGCGTGTGCACATTTCCAAATCCTTCTGCGAGTTGAAATAAGAAGCTGCCATGCCTTTGAACCCGAGGGCTGCCCCTTATCTTCCCGCTGCCTGCCGTACACACAGAAGTCGGCTAGCGGCTCCCGGCTGTTTTCTTCCAAATATTTACACTGCAGTCATCACTTTCTGGTGTGAACCTTTTTTTTTTTTTCTCTGTCTCTATTGGCTATAAATAAAATTCAGTGCTGACTTCAGAGGTTCTCTTCTGCGTCTTCCTGGTACTGCTAACAAAATGCTGATATATAAAATTAAATTCACATTTGTGCTCTATTTAAAAATGAATAATAATCAAAATTACATACAAATACAGACAACACACAGGAGGCTGCTTATGTGCCTGACATCCCAGAATCGGCTCCCTTGGCGGATGCACATTCTACACTCGTGCTTTCCATTCTGCCAGTCGTCCCGTTTCGTTGTCCCGCTTACAGATTTGTCGTTTTGTTTTCTGTACAATGTCTCCTCTACAGCCACAGCAGCTGCACTTCAGAAGAGGTCACAGCCAGGACTTGGATGGGAGACCAACCAGGGAAGGCCTTGGGTTGCTGCTGGAAGAGGTGCTGGTGAGGCCAGCAGGGGGCGCTTATCCTGTTGTCTGAATGTGGATCTCAATGCCCCCAGTGCAGTGACGGGGACACTGGACTGTTGAAATGGTGCCGTCCTTAGCATACGACGTGACATCGAGGTCCTGGTTCTCTGTGGTCATTAAAGATCCCTGGGCATCCTTTGTAAAGAGTAGGGTGAATCCCAATGTGCCCACCATGGCCTAGTTATTGTGTTCCCCCTAATCATCCCCCATCTCTAATTGTCTTTCTCTCAGACCACTTCAGCACCTAATCGCTCATACGTGGTGAGCGTACTGACGCAAAAGGGGCGCATCGTCCAGACGGGTGCTGCACATTCGTGGTGGTTGAAGTGGCTCCCCACTCACTGAAGCATTTTGAGTGGTGAGAAATACAGTTTCTAAATACTATCTACATATATCTATATATAAAATCCGACGTCTGTCTGTCTGTCTGTCCACTTTTCACGAGAGAACTACTTGGAATGTTTGGATCATAGGGGCTCGCTAAGAAACGGTTTTAAAAATTTAGTGGTCCAAGCACTCTTAGACCCTTTTTTTGTTCTCTTTATTTCACCTTATAGAATTTCTTGTATTAGGAATTTGTTCGTTTTCACATACCCCTTGGGGTCAGAGTGCAGGGTCAGCCATTGTACAGCACCCCTGGAGCAATTGAAGGTTAAGGGCCCAGCAGAGTGGGATCTCTTTTGGCAGTGACGGGGATTCGAACCAGCAACCTGTGGGATACCAGCGCAGATCCTTAGCCTCTGCTTTACTGCTTAACGGATTTAGATTGTTTTTTTTTTTTTTCTGTAATTTGCTTGACCATCCGGTTGATTTTGTTATTTCTCTCACGTCGCTAAGAACCAGAGTTCACTTGCAGGAGTGATTTATTCGCGCTAATCTGAGAGAGAGGCTGTGGGCCGATGGGGGGGAAGCGTGACATCAGGAGTGGGGAGCCTTTCCTCCAGCCTCTATTTGAGTCGGTCTACCTCTCGCCACATGTTGGGGTGTACCTCACCTCTGCCTAGCTAGCATTACCTGTTTGTTTATTGATTTTTAAAGTCTGTCCTGTTTCACTACTATGTGGGCGGAGCCACGGGGGACAGCTAGTAAATATATATAAGACCCAACGTCTGTCTGTCTGTCTGTCTGTCTGTCTGCTTTTCACAAGAGAACTACTTAACAGATTTAGATCGGGGTTTTTTCTATAACTTTCTTGAACATTCCAGTTGATGTTGCGACTTCTCTCATCGCGCTAAGTATCATAAGTGATCTATTCGCGCAAATTCGAGACAGAGCCTGTGGGCCAATGGGAGGGGGAGTGGGTGGGGTCCTCCTCACTCACTTGCCAGCCTCCCTTCGAGTTGCTTTACCTCTCGCCACGTGTTGGAGCGCACCCTGCCTCCGCTTAGCTAGCGATACCTGTCTGTTCAGCAGTCATTATCGTCTACAGATTGTTATGGAGTAACGTTTGACGATTTTGAGAGAGAGGTCACAGCGAGGTGTGTTTTAGAGGGGAGCCGCTCATTGGCAGAGATATCACAGCCACGGGCTTTTCTCCCCACGCGGTGGACACTCTCCCGTCAGAGCTGAACACAATCAGGTACAGTGCTAACGTTTGACGTTATAGCGTACCTACCTACTGCTTGGCCAGAATTACAGTTCTTTTTATTGATTTTTAAAGTTTGTCCTGTTTCATTACTACAAGGGCAGAGCTGCGGGGGACAACTAGTATAATATATGTAATAAATGGAATACTATATAAATGTAAAGAATTATTATTATTATCCATCCATCCATTATCCAACCCACTATATCCTAACTACAGGGTCACGGGGGTCTGCCGGAGCCAATCTCAGGGCGCAAGGCAGGAAACAAACTCTGGGCAGGGCACCAGCCCACCGCAGGGCACACACACCAGGGACAATTTTGAATCGCCAGTGCACCTAACCTGCATGTCTTTGGACTATGGGAGGAAACTGGAGCACCCGGAGAGAACCCATGCAGACACAGGGAGAGCATTTAAAATCCACGCAGGGAGGACCCGGGAAGCGAACCCAGGTCTCCTAACTGCAAGGCAGCAGCGCTACCACTGCGCCATGTGCCACCTATTATTATTAATTAATAATAATAAGAAGAACAATAATAATCTACTCTATATATAGAAAATCCTAAGCCTAAAAGTGCAACGATTCTGTGCAATTATTTAATGTCACACATCTTAAATTGGGCTTATTTTAAAACCTACATACACTCACCTAAAGGATTATTAGGATCACCTGTTCAATTTCTCATTAATGCAATTATCTAATCAACCAATCACATGGCAGTTGCTTCAGTGCATTTAGGGGTGTGGTCCTGGTCAAGACAATCTCCTGAACTCCAAACTGAATGTCAGAATGGCAAAGAAAGGTGATTTAAGCAATTTGGAGCGTGGCATGGTTGTTGGTGCCAGACGGGTCGGTCTGAGTATTTCACAATCTGCTCAGTTACTGGGATTTTCACGCACAACCATTTCTAGGGTTTACAAAGAATGGTGTGAAAAGGGAAAAACATCCAGTATGCGGCAGTCCTGTGGGCGAAGATGCCTTGTTGATGCTAGAGGTCAGAGGAGAATGGGCCGACTGATTCAAGCTGATAGAAGAGCAACTTTGACTGAAATAACCACTCGTTACAACCGAGGTATGCAGCAAAGCATTTGTGAAGCCACAACACGCACAACCTTGAGGCAGATGGGCTACAACAGCAGAAGACCCCACCAGGTACCACTCATCTCCACTACAAACAGGAAAAAGAGGCTACAATTTGTACGAGCTCACCAAAATTGGACAGTTGAAGACTGGAAAAATGTTGCCTGGTCTGATGAGTCTCGATTTCTGTTGAGACATTCAAATGGTAGAGTCAGAATTTGGCGTAAACAGAATGAGAACATGGATCCATCATGCCTTGTTACCACTGTGCAGGCTGGTGGTGGTGGCGTAATGGTGTGGGGGATGTTTTCTTGGCACACTTTAGGCCCCTTAGTGCCAATTGGGCATCGTTTAAATGCCACGGGCTACCTGAGCATTGTTTCTGACCATGTCCATCCCTTCATGACCACCATGTACCCATCCTCTGATGACTACTTCCAGCAGGATAATGCACCATGTCACAAAGCTCGAATCATTTCAAATTGGTTTCTTGAACATGCCAATGAGTTCACTGTACTAAAATGGCCCCCACAGTCACCAGATCTCAACCCAATAGAGCATCTTTGGGATGTGGTGGAATAGAGCTTCGTGCCCTGGATGTGCATCCCACAAATCTCCATCAACTGCAAGATGCTATCCTATCAATATGGGCCAACATTTCTAAAGAATGCTTTCAGCACCTTGTTGAATCAATGCCATGTAGAATTAAGGCAGTTCTGAAGGCGAAAGGGGGTCAAACACCGGATTAGTATGGTGTTCTAACCACGCCCGGGGCCGGAAATAAAAGATAAAGACTAGGACAGCTGCTGTACAGGCTTTTAAACGTTCGAAGCGCAGCACGAGATACAGATCACGTGGCAGGGCTGCAGCAGCAACAAGCCAGCAGCTGATCGAGCAAAGAGGAGGTAAAAAAAAACTGTATTTGTTTCCCATTGTTTCAGCATTTAAGTGGAGGCTTCAGAGGAGCTATCACATCTTCTTGGGGTGCGTTCAGCCCCGCTCTTCACAACACGAGCGGCAGAGACGTAAAATGGCTGGCGAGTAGCGCAGGCCGGAGGGGTTGGCAAGCAAAGCAAGCAGGGGGCGAATACCCTAGTAATGATAATGAAAATAATAATAATAATATTATTAAAACAGGTGGTAGTTCTTTGACCAGAGTGGTGTGGTGGCACAGTGGTTAGCACTGCCATCTCACTGATTCGCTGTCTGAGTGGACTTTACGTGTTCTCCTCACGTCTACTTGAACCTTCCCTCCATATGCAGGCGAGGTGAGTTGGTGCGTGTGGCTTGTGTGTGCCAGCTGGCACTTGATACAGCCGGTGCAGATGCCAGCCACCACCCGCAGATATGACTGGGTTGTGCCAGTTTGAGAACGCTGTGCTTGTGTTATCGTTCAACCTTTTTTAAGACCCCAGCAGTCATAGCCTGCATTGTGACTTCTCCATCCTGTCACTCTGAAACGTCTTAACTGCGTATCCCTGGTCATTTCTTGCAGCACCCCTCTTTAATTGAAGGCTTTTTTTCTAATCAGCCACGTTATGTTTGTTGAGGGGAAAAAACACACACAGACACAGCCAAACCGATTAAATGGGGTATTTCTGAATAATACATATTACACTTAGGCAAGATTTATAGTGGGAAAGCATTAAACACGCCGACTATGCCCAATTACGCGAGGAGCGATTTATTTTGTTAATGCGTCCTGCCAGCCACTGCACTGTAAGGCTGTCGACAGATGGCAGCCTCAGGTTGTGCACGTTACACGTCTTCAGTTCGCGTCAAAGAAGAGCGAAGACAAACGGGATTTGTGTTCTGCTAACAGACGTCTGTTATGGAAAACAAGAGGAGAAGCGGCGTGAAAGAGCAAAGCTGAACAACCCGCCTGATTGCTGCGTGCGGCGCCACGTACTGCGCGTTCATCCGCCTTTTGCACATTTTGTGAGTTTGCGGCCATTTGTTGAGTCATTTCAGTTCATTTTATTCCACATCACATAACGCTAAACACCCCAGAACAGAGGTGGGCAACGTCGGTCCTGGTGGGCCACAGTGGCTGCAGGTTTTCGTTCCACCCCAGTTGCTTAATTAGAAACCAATGAATGCCAATCTCAGACCTTACTGAATTTTATCGTTTGTTAGTCTGCAATGTTTGGTTCTTTCCATCATCCAAATGATCTGAAGGCTAAAATGGGTCATTTTCAGTCTGTCACATTTTTCTCTTAAGCGTTTTATTAAACAAAATAGTGCAGGATGAATCCACACAGGTATACATGGAAACAAGTGAGCTGGAGATCCGCTGGCTCCTTTGTCATTGCCAATAAGGAGCCATTAAAACCAGCGAATGCTAAGACTGAAATAAGCAATTAAAGGTGGGCAACCTTAACATGCGAGACCACTAAAATGATGCATTTAAGCAATAAATGACTTCTCATTGAGAAACTGGGTTGGAACAAAAATCAGCAGCCACCGTGGTCCCCCCAGTACCGACGCTGCCCACCCCTGCCCAACAATGACAAAGCAGAAACAGGACTTTAGAAAAGTGAAACGTCACCCTGATGCAAGTATTCTGACCTTTTGGTGTCTCCCATTCTGTCGATCATCGTTGAGATGTTTGGGGTCCACCAGTGGTCAATTCAAATGACTGGATTTGATTACGAAAGACACACACATGGCTATAGATGGTCTCACAAGTGGGCAAACACCAGGCCATGAAGTCGAAGGAGTTGCCTGCTGCAGGAGTGTGTCGGGGTACAGATCTGGAGATGGCTAGTGGTTAAGACCACCAGTGATGGATGGAGAAAAGACTGAGCCAGTAAGGTTAGCACAGGAGAAGAAGTTAGATGTCCCAGAAATGAGAATGTGGAGATGGATGTGCAGAGTTACAAAAAAAGGACAGAATAAGACATGAGGTCCAGCAAAAGTGGGAGAGAAAGAACAAGAAAGTACAAGAATGCCTGGCTAAAGTGGTATGGACATGTGATGAGGAGAGACATGAGAACATTAAAAAAGGTGACAATTGACAGTAGACCATTCAGTCCATCAAGCCCATTTATTGAGCTCATAGCTAAGCTGTCCCAACATCTCCCCCTGATTCTTCTTAAAGGTTGTCAGGGTTCATGTGTTGGTGAAGAGAGACTCACTGATCTTGACTTTGCTGATGATGCTGTGATCTTCACGGAGTCAATGAAGGCCCTGATTGGGGTGCTCAAGAGACTGAGTAAGGGGTCTGAGTGTCCCCAACATCCAGGCCTTTAATGACCTCTTTGCCACGGCCATCAACAGTGTGTCTGTTTGTGGAGAGAGTGTCACCTCGTCGAGAGGTTTACTTACCTTGGCAGTGTCATTCATGTCTCTGGTGAGTCTTCCTGTGAAGTCAGTAGATGGATTGGGAGACCATGGGGGGGTCAGGAGGTCGCTAGAAAGGGGTGTGTAGTGCTCCCGATATCTCTGGGCGAAGGTCCAAGTCTTTAGAGTCCCAGTGCTTCCTGTCTTGCTATATGGTCGTTAGACATGGACGCTATCCAGTGACCTGAGATGAAGACTGGACTCCTTTGGTGTCTCTTCAGAGAATCCTCAGGTGCTGCTGGTTTGACTTTTTGTTGCTCCCAGAGTCCCAAATGAGGCACATGACCTTCATTGTGAGGGAGCGTCAGTTACAGAACTATTGCCATGTGGCACGATTCTCAGAGGACTCACGGGATCCTCGTTGTTGAGGACCTGAGTGGCTTGGCCAGGCCAAGGGGACGGCCACGTAACACCTGGCTGCAGCAGATAGATTTGGATTTCTAGAGTGGGTGGGACTGGACCGCGTGTCTGCCTGGGGGGTTGCCAACCAGGATCCTGAGCTGTTTCGTTGTGTGGTGCGTGCAGCGATGCGCTGTACCGGTGCATGCTCCCCAACATGACCTGACCTGACCTGTCGTCAGGGTTTCAGCTTCAACTCCATGTCTCGGTCATTTCTTCCAGAGTTCCACAACAATGAATATGTGGGCAAAAGAGTGATGGGAATGGGAATACAGGGGAAGAGAAAGTGAGGAAGGCTGAAGTGGAGGTGGATGAATAAAGTTAAAGAAGATCTGAAGGAAAAGGGTCTGACTGGAGTGACCACTAGGGGTGGGCTCGTTGCCACAGCCCTAAACCTCAGACACAACCGCCACGACACAAGTCCTGGCACAATAAAAGGTTTATTTGTTTAATCACCTGACAAGAACATTTTTTATTTAGCACCCTCCCCCACCATAACCTATCGTCTATTTTGTGGAGGACCGAAAGCTTTTAATTCGGCAAAAAATTCAATCTCAGGTTTTTGACAGATCTTGACATTTTAAGGTCCCCTGTTACTGAAAACATTGATATCTCGATGAGGGTGTGTGTGTGTGTCTGTGTGTCAGTAGGCCAGTAAGCTTAACATGCATCACAGGAAAATTAATGGAAGGAATTATTAAGGATAAGATTGAGCAACACATGGCAAGGACAGGAGTTATTCTGAACAGTCAGCATGGGTTCAGAAGAGGGAGGTCGTGTTTTACTAACATGTTGGAATTCTATGAGGTTGCAACAAAAGCATACGATCAAAGTGGAGCTTATGATATTATTTATCTGGACTTTCAGAAAGCATTTGATTAGGTGCCACATGAGAGGGTGGGCATCAAGTTAAAAGAAGTGGGAGTTCAGGGTGATGTTTTTAGATGGGTGCAGAATTGGCTCAGACACAGGAAGCAGAGGGTGATGGTGCGAGGAACCTCATCAGAACTGGCCGATGTTAAGAGTGGTGACCAGCAGGGGGCAGTGATAGGGCCGCTGCTATTTTTAATATATATAAATGATTTAGATAGGAATATAAGTAACAAGCTGGTTAAGTTTGCAGATGATACCAAGATAGGTGGATTAGCAGATAATTTGGAATGTGTTATATCATTACAGAAGGACTTGGATAGCATACAGGCTTGGGCAGATTTGTGGCAGATGAAATTTAATGTCAGTAAATGTAAAGTATTACACATAGGAAGTAAAAATATTAGGTTTGAATACACAATGGGTGGTCGGAAAATCGAGAGTCCACCTTATGAGAAGGATTTAGGAGTCATAGTGGACTCTAAGCTATCAACTTCCCAACATTTTTCAGAAACCATTAAGAAGGCTAATGGGATGTCAGGTTATATAGCGCCTTGATGTGTGCAGTACAAATCACAGGAGGTTCTGCTCAAGTCTTTATAACACACTGGTGAGGCCTCATCTTGAGTACTGTGTGCAGTTTTGGTCTCCAGGCTACAAAAAGGACATAACAGCACAAGAGAAGGTCCAGAGAAGAGCGACTGGGCTGATTGAGGGGCTACAGGGGTTGAATTATGAGGAGAGATTAAAAGAGCTGAGCCTTCACAGTTTAAACAAAAGAAGATTAGGAGGAGACCTGACTGAAGTGTTTCAAATGATGAAGTGAATCAGTCCAGTGGATCAAGACTTGTATTTTAAAATGAGTTCATCAAGAACACGGGGACACAGTTGGAAACTTGTTAAGGGGAAATTTCGCACAAACATTAGGAAGTTTTT